>NW_028280390.1:0-58178 GCF_059751315.1 Micrasema longulum
TGAGCATTGAAGGCCTCGAGATTCTCCAAATGAAGACGTTCAAGTTCGTGTATTTTTGTGGCTATTACTACTATTACTAAAGGGTACTCGCAAAGGTTTGCCTTCGAACTAATAAACGTCAGCCGAAATCAAGTGAGGGTTATCACTAGAGCCCGCCCAGGGCACTGCAGATTGAACAAACACCACGCTAGAATGAACCTTATTATATAATATAAGGTTTGATTACCATTCACCACGTTGGAAAAAGTTCAAGGTTTGATCTTTAGGAGAAATACCCTACATTAAATACATCCGATACGTGGGAATAAGTATATATTAGAGTCTGTTTAATATGGCATTACAAGTATCCTGTCCGTCAAGGGTACTCGCAAAGTTTTGCTTTTGACCTAATACAGCTCAGCCTCATCATCTTCTCTCATTATCTTCTCCATAACTTTACTAAGTATCGATAGTTTCGATATAGGGCGATAGTTTTCAACGTTGGCCTTATCACCCTTTTTCAGAATGGGGATAGTAAATGCTTCTTTACATATTTTGGGAAATATGCCGTTTTCAATAGATAAATTAAATAAGATATAGAAGGGATAGGCTAAAGCACTAGCACATTTAATTAGAAAATAAGCTGGGAGCCCATCGAAACCGGCACCTTGATTAAATTATATATTTCTTTATTGTTTCTATAGAAAAGCTGACAGTAGATATTACGCGTCTTGCATTCTATGGCTTACGGGATTTCCTTACCATATTTGATTATGTATTTATTTATTTATTTATTGTGGATAACTTATATAGCGCCATTTTCGTAATAAAATACCTCAAGGGCGCTTTACATGGTGATTCTATTGTTAAGTTAATTTAATTGAAGCTTTTAAATTTGTAATTTAATTAAAATAATTTATTTTGTTGTCACGTGCTACGGATTTATTCAAATGATACAAGTGGGTTTTAAGTTTTTTCCGAAACATCACTTCACTTTCACAGCCTCGCACCTCTGCTGGGAGAGCATTCCATGCCATAGGGCCTGCGACCGCAAATGCGCGCTCACCAAATTTAGTGCGCCGTTTGCGTAGAGGTATAATAACTTTTCCTCTCGCCGTAGACGCAGCTGATCTAAGCGTGAGACGCCTGTCAGCTAGTTCATCTGGAATGCATAGTTCCCTTAGATATTCCGGAGCCGAGTTGTGCAGTGACTTATACATAAGCCAACAGAGCTTGTATTCGACCCTCTGTGGAAAACGTAGCCAGTGTAGTTCCCGAAGTAGTGGAGTGATATGACTGAACTTAGAGATTCCGAAAATAAGTCTCGCTGCGGCATTCAATACAGATTGTAGGCGAGTCATTTTGTTCATTGGTAGACCTGCATAGATACCATTACAATAATCGACTCTAGACACTACAAACGCATTTATTAATTGACGGGCGGCATCAACCGGCAAATTTTTGCGTATGCATTTAATTTGTCTCAGCTGGTAGAAGCATGAACTTATCGTTCTACTAATTTGAGCGTCAAGAGATAGGTCAGAATTGAGTAAAACTCCCAGTAGTTTAACGGTGGGTAAAACGGTACTCCCTACATTGGGTAGAGCCGTATCCTGGATCAAATTCTGTCGTCTGGCTGAAGCCACCCACAGCTGTTCAGTTTTTGATGGGTTTAATGTTAGTCTGTTTTCAGCCATCCAGATTCCTATTTTCTTGATGCATCCATCAATTAAATTGACAAGCACACTTCTCTCGCCTGGTTTGCAATAAAAATAAATCTGCGTATCATCTGCATAGCAGTGCGACCACAATCCACATTCTTTGATAATGTTCTCTATATCTTTAGTGTAAAGGAGATAGAGAAGTGGTCCGAGTACTGACCCTTGAGGCACTCCTGTAGACACCCGAAAGTTGGTTGAGCTTTTACCCTGGAACACGACTGCATATTCTCTTTTATTAAGATATGAACTGAACCACATATGTGCCTGATCACAGATACCATAAGTTTTCTCCAGACGTTCAAGCAAAATATTATGGTCTACAGTATCAAATGCAGCACTCATATCCAGAAGAGCCATCAACACCAGATTACCAGAGTCCACCGCCGTTATAATGTCAGACAGTACTCTTATCACTCCCGTCTCCGTGGAATGAAAACGTCGGTATGCCGATTGCCTTACCGAAAATAAAGAATTCCGCTCGATATAGTTAACGAGCCTGTGAGAAACTATTTTTTCTAGTATTTTTGATACGATGGGAAGATTTGAAATAGGGCGAAAACTGGAAAGATCTTCCACATCTAGTTGTGAATTTTTTAAAAGTGGAGTTACATTTGCTTTTTTTATGGCTCTCGGAACAATGCTGCGCTCCATGGATGTATTAAATAAATCTGTTAAAAATGGAGCTAATACGTTAATGCATTTTTTCAAAAGCCATGTTGGCATCGGATCTAATATACATTGTTTGTTGGGTAATGCCGCAACAATTTTTTTAACCTCATTTATAGACGTTGGTTCAAATTTACTGAATTTTTGAAGGGCATTATCTAAAATTACAGGTTTTTTCGCTGAACTACACGCCAGTCTGATTTTTTCGACTTTATTTGTAAAAAAGTCGGCAAAATCAGTGGCAGTAGCGCTTGTGTTAGATGTCTCTGCTATACAGTCACCACGAACAGATTGAAGGCTTCGCCAGAGTTGTTTTGGAGACTTTTTCTGTTCAGTGATTTTTGTACACCAGAAACTAGATTTTATTTCTTTTATAAATGTCCTATAAGAGGCTTGCATATCTAACCACATTGATCGGTCCGAAGTTGACAGTGTGTTTCTGTATTTGCGTTCTAGACGTCTTAGCTCTTTCTTTTTGAGTCGACAATTTTCGTCAAACCATGCATCAGATTTCCTTTTTCGAATAGTTTTCGTAGTAAATGGTGCATGTTTGTCTATCAGGTTAGATAGTACCTCATTGTACAACCCAACCAATTGATCAACGTCGTTTGAGCGACGGTCAATGTCCGGACCAATCAACGATGTCAGAAGTTCGGATTTAAAATGTTCTAAATTTAATTTTCTCCATGGCCTTGATGCGAGTGTTTTGTAAGTTGGTGTTGGTTTTTGGATATTAATTTTACAGTGCACTAATCTGTGGTCTGAAAGTCCGATGTCTGTTACAAAAACTGTGATTTTTTGATCACAATTCCGTCGTATTATAACATCAAGTGTACCTCCCGCATCATGTGTAGGGGTATTTACTTCTTGCGAACAATCGAAATCACTTAAAAGTGCATTAAAACGAACCGATTCTGAATCCGTCTTGCGGTCGAAACGAATGTTCAGATCTCCAGTTACGTATGTTACTTCTGTACGAGTGATGGCCCATTCAAGTAAAGATTTTATTTCCGAATAAAATTTCCGAGGTGGTGCTTTAGAACCTGGTCTATAAATTGTGATTAAGGTAAAATGGTTGCTGCCTGCGCTAACCCTACAGCCAATGCATTCAAAAGTTGTGTAGAGAGGTATTTTAATTTTTGTTAATTTAAGCTGATTTTTTGTTAGTACAATAATTCCACCGTGGTTCGTCCATGTTATATTATTTTTCTTATGAACGGTTTCAATGGATGGTTTCCGTGCCTCTTCAATAATGTATCTACTCTACCTGATTAGTAAGCGAGCGATCACGACACCGCACAAACATGACGTTGTTTTTATTGAACTTCTTTCTTTTGTGGTTTCGTAACAAGCTTCAATTATTATGTAAATCTCAAGAATGCTCAGAATAACGCAGCGCTCGAAAAAACCTAAGCTATTTAGGTTACTGCCCAACTTATATTCATCGAACTGTCGTTAAGAATTAATACATTGGTAGTCAAAAAGAATCAAAATATACTCACGGGTCGATTTAAAAATATATATATATATATGGGAATAAACATGCTTAGAATATACAAGGTTTATATTTCAAAAGAGGATTTTTCTGCAATAATATTTCTTTAAATTTATCTAAACTGTTGGGATCAGGAGGGATATACTAATGTGCGCCAATCAGGAACTTCTCAGCATTTGATCATTTGGAGAGGAAACCACTTAAAACTCTTCAGGAGAAGCCGGCCTGTTGACAGTAGTCAACAGGCCTTCGTTCCACTAGAAGAGTGTTCGGCATTTTGTTCCCTAAAAACAACTGCGCCACGGCGCCTGTCTTAAAGATTCAATCTAAATACGCTGTTAATCGCATTTCTTAGTGATAGATCAACGAAATAATAAGGATTCTAAACCATTAATTAACTATCAATTAGTTGTTTGGACAAATCGTCCAAATTGTATAAAAATACATATAAACAATAATTGCATTTGGTATTAATTCGCTTTTGTTGATAAAAGAGTTGCCCGTATGTACGATTTCTCGTTCTGTTTATGTTTTGTCTAGAGGAAAATAAAAGTGCGCTTTTAGAGTAAATATCTAATATAGTCACCCATACGGATAAAAACCATCATATGATTATTGACTACGAAGTTAGCTACAGATTACGGCAATACAACGGGCCGTAGGTACTCGGGTTGAGAATTGTAAGCGCAAACCGAAACCGTACATTACACGTTTGTTGTTAAACTAAAAACCAAACCAAAAATTTATAACGCTTTTGTTCTATTCAAAAGAGCTTAATGGTTTCTCTAGAGAATTATTACTCTGAGAGTCAGCTGTATTTTTAGGTGACCGATATATCTCCTATCAGCGCCCTTGAGGTGATTTTCACAAAAATGGCGCTATATGAACTATCCAAACATTATTAGTATTATTATCTAATAAGAGTTGTTCTTACCTAAATCAGCTGCTAGAGTCAGGGAGACCCACGCCAGGAGCAAGAGAGCCCTAAAGCTCCCCATGTTGACCACTCTCTAAGGACGTCACTCTCTAAACACGTCACCACTTCATCACGACCCTCCCCAAACTAAAATCCTGCGCGCAGCACGCACAGAATGTTTGTCACTTTTGTTTTGTCACTGACTACACTAATCTGAACTGTTTTGGTAGTACCCACGGTGTGCCAAAGTCACATCCAATAATATTTTGCAGAACCTGTAACAAAAAATCATCAATTAAATTAATGGGACAAAATATGGCTTTGAGATTTATCTGTTCGAAATTCAAACAATTTAAAAAATGTATATATTTCCGATGAATGCAAATCATTTTTCACGTAGAATCAAAGAAAAATACCACAAAATTTATGTTGGTTAAAATACTTGCATTTATTTTTAAAAAAAACAATTCTTTTGATCAATTTATCATCTTTAAAGCATTTGAACAAATTTTACAGCAATACTTAAGTCTTTAAATGAAAATAAACGTACCAAAGTAATGTCTAAATTTTAACAAGCGTAATCTGCCGGTTGAAAAGTGTTTATATTTTAATGTTATAAAACTTTCAAGTACATTATTTTACAGAAATACCTTAAAAAACATATTGTTTTTATGTAGTTTACGTTTACCTAATTTTTCTAATTGCGCGATTTTGAAAAAAAAAACAGTGATTTAAAATGCCCAAATCGTATGATTTCCTGAATGTTTTTTTGTAAAAAAAGACAAAAACTACATAAACGTATTTTTTTTAAATCAGACTCGTCGGAGGCATTTAAAAATAATAATTAAGTAGAACAGTAATTATAATACCCGAAAATCGAATATTTCTCAAACTAAGAAATATTTTTAAAAGTGTTTTGATGTATCTTATTTTTTTTTCTTCCCTGTCCTCATTTCATTGATTTCTAATACTTTTAACAATGGTGTTCGTGACAATTATGCACATTATCTCACATCATTAACGCAACGGTAATCAATTAGATTACCCAACGTGATAATCAACTAGACACAAGAGGCATTTTACCTACAATAGCCACCTGTCCCAATACGTATTAATTGATTACGGAGTACTCAGGTATCGAGGAGCTAACTGATGACGGGAATTATTTAATATCGCTTACGTAGGAATATTATTATCTTTCCATGTGAAATACTATAGCAATTTTTAGGCTTATTTATAAACAATTTTATTTTTTAAATTATGAATTAAAGTTTTTTTTCACAATACCAGTTTTAAATTCCTTTTCATTTAATATTTTAATCGGCATTCGTAGTATGTGATATTTCCCTATTGCCATGGTAAAATTCAATAAAGGAATTTAATTCCTATAGATATTGAAAGGAGGGTGAGTGCCGGGAACAGAGTAAACGGTGCACTTAAATCGACCTTGGCATATAAATGTTTGTCACATAAGGCAAAATTGTCAGTTCACAACGGAGTCCTGGTCCCGTCCCTGATGTATGGACTTGGAAAACAGGAATGAAAGTAGGCTGAATGCTGTCGAAATGCGATCTCTCAGGCGAATGTGTGGTAAAACTATGTACGATAGATGCACAAATGTTGAGATCCGTACATTATGTAAGGCTGAGACAAGCATTATCGACAAAATCAAGAAATAAACTCTGCGCTGGTTTTGACACGTAGAACGAATGGACAGCAAAAGAACGGCTAAGAATATTTACAATGCGAAAGTTGATGGATGCAGAAATAGAGGAAGACCGAGAAAGACATGGCATGACCAAATCCAACAAATATTTAAAGATGGACATATCAAAAGTCGGAATAATTGGCGTGCGTGCATGAGAAGATGTATGAATGTAAAGGAAGCGAGATCTGTATGCAAAGATAGAGTGTTGTGGCGTTCTATCCTCTCTGTCTATCTTTACGGGGAAACGGCGTGATGGTTTGTTTGAATTTAATTCACTCACTTAGTGACGTGTATCTAATAAGTGCTTCCTGAATTTTTAATGTTTTTTTTAAAATATTTTTTTTATCCCTTTTCTTTCCTTGGTTCCTCTTTCTCTCTCCTTCCAAACTCATTATCTGATTCCACATTCTTTATCATTTAATGCGTAACAATTTTACATCGATTGATAAGGTGGTTAACAGGTTTCCTCAATAAGGTTTTAAAAAGAGATAATTTTTGATAATCATTGTTCAATAAGTCCACTTATATTCACTTCACATTGTTACATACATCCAATACTCACACACCCATACACATATACACACGCCCTCACACAATATAACTCTATATATATACTCACCCTCACTTACATGTACAATTTACAATAATAAAACTGATACACTAAAACAAGTACATAGCAGAAATATTACTATTTTGTTATAAAAGTTATTATCATAATTTTATTTATTTTTTAATTTTTTTATTCATTTAAGATTACATTAGTTTAAATAATAATGAACTTATTAAGGCTTTTTAGGCTATGCCCGTGTCAAGTCACAATAAAAATATATAATAAAATGAATTAGATCAAATTATAATAACTCTAAATCTTTTGAATAAATCCGTAGCACGTGACAACAAAATAAATTATTTTAATTAAATTACAAATTTAAAAGCTTCAGTTAAATTAATTTAACGATAGAATCACCATGTAAAGCGCCCTTGAGGTATTTTATTACGAAAATGGCGCTGTATAAGTGATCCATAATAAATAAATAAATAGAATAACAATCTAAAAAAAAAGGTAAATGTAATAAATAATAAAATTCTTTGGAATGCAAAATACAAAAAGATAATCAGAAATATTTTTTTAAATATAAATTATACAAATTAAGAATCACACATAATCAAATATAGAAAATAAGAGTATCATTGAAATCAACAGAAAATATATATATATATATAAGAACATAATTGAAATGATAATTGAGATATGACAAAAAGTTTTTGAAAAAAAAGAAATAGGAGCAATAAATCATATGCTAAATAACAGTACATACTAAATTAAATTATACAAAAATACATAATGAAAAAATAATGGAATTCAGACACATTTAATGGATATATTTCTACTGACATATTGAAACCATTGAAGTAATACTATAATGTGTTTTGTTTTTATGCGAAAAATAAAATAGTATAACATAATGTACTTTTAAAAAAGAGTAAATATGTGGAAGCCTTATCTCCCAATTGAAAAACTGCCGTTAGTTTGAATTAATTGAGAATGTTCAAATGTTTGCAGACTGGCTGGATTTCCTCCCTAGAGAGTTATTCATATTTAAATTAACTTAACTACCTGATAATAGAAGAAGTATAAAAAATGGAAAATTGTTTTCAGGCGTTGCCTAGTAGGTGATTTGGTTTAGCCGGATGAGTCTCACCCACGTGACAAAGGTTTCAGCTCTATTACTTCACAAAAGTCAACGGATGGAAGAGTTGAGGAAATGTGGATGTTCAAACATGGGCAGAATAGTGAATGTTACACAGTGTGTAAAGTGGCCACTTAAACCAGCCAATGACAAGTCATAAGCCCTGTAAATGCCTAGACTTTCATATTCTTTTCTCAAAAATGTTTTCCCTCACTGTTGAAATAAATTTTAAAATTAATCAATAAGGTTTTTTTATTTTATGTATATATATATATATAAAGATTTGTTTATATTTATGGTTTTTAGGTAAAAAAATTCCACTAACTCTTCTTTTGACCAGTCTGTTTTTTGGTTGGCTGGAAGATATTGCTTTAAGCAATAAGTCCGCCAAAGTACTTATTCTTTGTACTTAAAGTTTCAAATAAATAAATAAGTACTGGTAATGCCTAGACATCCATCTTCTCTTCTGATATTTTTTTCCGTCTCCATTGCGATATCTATCAATTACAAAATGTCATTAATTAGCGAGTGTTGCTAATGCTAATGTGAATTTATTCGGAATTCCCAACAATGCTTTTGACTATAATGGCGTCAGTAGACCAACTCGCGTATGGTGCGAGAACACGGCCGGATGGCCTCGCACGGTGTCACAGAGTGTCGTGTCCGGGTGGGGTTACGAAATCGGAATACGAGATCGGCTGACGAAGGCTACCGCGAGCTGGAGCTCAATCACAGATGGCTATCGACATGCTAAAAAACGTGCTAAGTATTTGAGCAATCACCACGAACAATCATGAACACGCTGAAGTTAAAGCGGTCGCGTTGCAAAACGAAATTCAACTTCGGTCAGTTCAAGAGGATTGGTTGAATCTCGCACAGGAACTTATCTATGGCGTTTTGCAACGCGACCGCTTTAACTTCAGCGTGTTCATGATTGTTCGTGGTGATTGCTCAAATACTTAGCACGTTTTTTAGCATGTCGATAGCCATCTGTGATTGAGCTCCTGGACGAGGAAGGAATCTCGGGTAAACCGCAGTCCGTGGACGTCAAGCAGAACAAGGTGGCGAAGATTTACCACTTATGGGAATGGCTTCGTAGAATCCTCACAGTTAAATCTCTTGTGTCATGCGTATTGCGTAGCTGGCTGACTCAACGAAATTTACGTAGGTAGGTAGAAAGTGTCCGCCTCGTGGTTTAATGGCCAATGTGCTTGCCTATCATACAAGAGGTCTCGGTTTCGATTCCCGACATGGTTGACATTAAATATTGATTTAAAATTATAAAATATGTGTTGGACATGCATATTTTACTGGCCCAAAACGTTTAATTCTTTTTTTACTGATAATATTTCATTGATTCCAAACTTTCAAAATTTACCTTCTTTTAAAAAACATGCACTATCCTGGATTCAAACTAAAGAAAGCGCCATTTTCGTAATAAAATACCTCAAGGGCGCTTTGAATAGTGATTCTGTAGATAAATAAATTAAATTGAAGATTTTAAATTTGTAGTTTAGTTAAAACCATTTATTTTTTTATCACATGCTACAGATTTATTCAAATGATTTGAACAAGTGGGTTTTGAGTTTTTTCCTATACATCACTTCACTTTCACAGCCTCGCACCTCATATTTATGTATTTATTTTTATTTGGGAAAAAAACAACAGTTTTTACATATATTGTATACAGAAAATAAGAATACATATAAACGAAAATTGTGAAAACAGTCAATAAAAATTTTCCACAGTGGTGTAAGATTGAGTACATTATCGGTATCAAAATAAAAGCAATTAATATATATTACACTTAAAGATTCTTCTCATCGTTTCTTTGAATCCCTTAAAATAAATATGTGTTTATGTTTTTCCTTTTTTTTTTTTTTTTTTTTTTTAAAAAAAAAATGTTATTACTATTTTATTTTATTTTTACATCTGAGTATGTTTTTCATTCTTCATTCATTCTTTATTTCCATTCTTAATTCTTAATTACTCTTACAAGTTTTCTTCATTTTTAATATTATTTTCATTTGTAAATACTCACTACAAACTACAAACCTTAAAATATATTTTTTTTTCACTTAAATTTAAATTTTTAAACAACTTTCATTTATGTTTTCTTTTTCCTTCTCTTTTTTATACTTTCATAATTAACATTAGATTTAATTGCTTTTTAATATGGAAACTTCACTGGTCCATTAGAATTAAGTCCAATTGTGTAAAATATTATACTTTGTAACTGTACTGTATGTTTCCTGAATAAAAGAAAATAAAATAAATAAAAATTACATTATAAATAATTATTCACTACTGTGATTATTTATGTCAAACATATTTTTTTAAAGGTTCTTTGAACCGTCAATGAATAAATAAATAAATATTTGATGATTTTCTCTTTTCTGTGTAACATGTTTATTTATTTATTTATTTATTTATTTATTTATTTACGGACAAAGTCCATTATAAACATTACAATTAAAATAAATTTTTACAAAGGAATAAAAAAATATAAGGAACAGAAATAAGCAGCAAAGCAAAAAGCAATGTTATTTAATTATTCTTGTAAAAAAATTTAACAGGATGTATGTACTATTTTTTATTTGTAATTACTTTTTAAACAATATCTATTGTAATTTATTATATAAATAAAAGACGAGTGATACTTTCATCCACAAATTTGGAATATCCAGTGACTGGTTTTATCGCTTTCGCGACATCTTCGAGACTGGTATCTTTATTAAAGAGTTCAATGTATTTATACAAAACAGAGGTAAGGATAGATAATTCAAAGTTAAATGAAAGTAAATTAAATAAAGTTATTTTTATCTTAAGGATCATTTTCAATTTTTTTTCTTCGGGTTAACTAATGAGTTGATATAATGATATTTAAATGAGTTTAAGTATTTTATTTTATTTTTAGTGTCCCATCCTTCGTGAGTGTGGTACTCCAACTGGATATTCCAAATTTGTGAATTAAAGTATCACTCGTCTTTTATTTGTATAATAATTACAATGAACTTCCATCAAGAATTTTCACTTACAAACTTAAATGTTTTAAATATCTATTGTTTTTCCTAATAAAAATCTAATTAAATAAAAATACTTCATAATATTTCGGTAAATTTGGCAATATTTAGAGTGGCTATATATGTTTGTAGACAAATCCTTTTTTAGTGCTGCTTGGATTATTATATTTTACAGTTACTTTGAAATATAATGAGCTGATCATAAATCCGAATAAATAACATCGTAATAGGCAGTAATATTTATCCTAAGGCCATGATTCAAACCAGGCTTCGTAGATGTGAATGTCGAAGGCAGATTACAAAATAATAACATTAACGGTAGAAAAATAACAATCACAGCGATACAATCATGTCCTGTCATTCGAAATAATGACAATTGGTTGATTCATTACACTTACAATTTGCACTCCCGAAACTATATTTAACCTCAACGCGGATGAAAAGTACAGTATTTTTGGCTAATATAATGTCGTCGTCTTGTATATTTCCCAGTGTTATTTTGTGCACAATGTTTAAGGTCTCAATTTTAGTCAAGTAGTTTACGTCAAACTGGTGTGTTTTTTTGTACAGTTCAGTCGTAGAGGTCAGGTAGGGTAGGTTGTATGTTAGTTTAAGAATTTTATTTTGTTGTCTTTGTATTCTTGTTATGTCTGTCTTGTTGCCAGTTCCCCAGAAGGCGATCATGTAACTCAATTTACTTTTGACATAGGCTTCGTACATCATAATTTTTTCCTTTCTTGGTATAAAATCTTTAATTTTGTAGAAGAGGCTATGCAGTGATGCCATTACGTTGGCTAGACTTTATAATGCGGATGCCTCCCGAGAGTATTAACCACGCTTGCCTACTTTACCAGGCATCAGATTCTAGACGTTCACTGCTGGCTCATGTCAGAACTACGGGACGCGAACCTGACTTGGCATGATGCACAGGAGATGGCAGCCAATAGAGATGATTCGTGGACACCATATGATCCAACTTGGGAGCGGACATGGAATAATGATGTTATCATTCGCTTATGCGCTTCGTATATTTAATTTAAAAATAAACGAAATATTATCCCATTCCGAAATTTTCTGTTCGTTGATCTGCCAAATACTGGTTAAAGCTGGCGCGTTTGCAAAACTCACACAAACGCATTTAAAATCTACAGGTTGTTGATTTAAATTAATATCATATTAAACCTAATCTGAAAAGATTTAACCAAATGAGCTATCTTTATTGTTTATCAATAAGTGTGTGTACATATTTTCTCCAATATAAATTTTTACTATGCATTTTAATTACACTGTATTAATTATTATTATAATGCATACAAAATATTTGTATCGGACATCGCCGCGCGTGCGATAATACAACGTACAACACGGCCTGTGACGCGGCGAACGAGCGCCAAACGTTAGGCACCGACACCAAGCCGAGCGGCCCTTTTGCGGGCGCCCAGGCGGAGATGGTAGCTGCACGGGGAAAATGGACGGAATGACCGCGGAGAGACGGTCGAACCCCCGGCCGCGACTGAAGCTTCCCGAGTGGCCGCTAGGGCGACGAATGGCGCTCGGACGAGAGTGTGCGGAGCCAGTGTTTTTAGGTTAACATTTGTATATCATGTTTTTATGTTTATTTTCGGCTAGGAGTCTCGATTTGTAATCTAACTAGCTGCCCCTAAAATAAAGACGGTTAATTATGTCACTCGCAGGGGCAGAAGTTAGGATATCGAGACCCTAGCCACATATTTGTATCAGATTGCGGGGAATCAGACCCTGTCAAATCCTCTAAAACTCATGTCACCCTTTTTCTCAGTATGTAGGACCTTTCCCTGTATCATTTCTACATTAAATAAGATACGGGGAAGAGGCCTACATACTCCCTTTACATGTAAAACTCATCTCGAGGGAGTTATTTTATCTTATAAGCATACGTGTAAAAACAATATCTGAAATTGTCCAGCCAATAGGAGAGCGTGCTACGGCGTAAGCCGGGAAAGTCCGACCCCTTCTCGCTCTCCCTTGCGGCTTATGTATGCTGTCTCGTACCGTGCCCGACTGCGGCACGGTACAAATTACTTGATAGAACCTCTGTATTTTTATTGAATAAAGTGTGTATAGTGTATAACCAAGACTGCGTTTTTATTATATCTACGCCCTCTCCGCCTCTGATGTCGCCGCCTGCCCTTCTGAAGAAGAAAACTGAAGCCTGAAGAAAGCTATCACCCGATAGCCGGTCAAATAGCAGCTCCAAGCCACCTCCTATCTACAGTTCAACTGTATGCACGGCGAGGTGTCGTGTATATAGTTGTGGTCCTTCGTTTCACCGGATCGGAGCTGCTATACGGACGCCACATCCCAGTGGAAGATGACGCCTTCACTTCGCTCTGGAAAAGGCTCCGCCGAGAAAACCTCTGATGTCACCCCCCCTGCCGACGTCGTATCCACGGTGACGGGTACCGAGGCGTCGTCACAGGAGGTTTCCGAGGAGGACACCGTCGAACTTCTGCAGGCTGAAGTTGCGAAACTGCGCGCCGCCCTGAGGCGCTCTGAGAAGACACCGACCGCACCTGGACCCCCAATGGAATCTCCTAGGGCAGATGCGGGCCCCAGCGGACGAGCTGGGGTGGCAGAGAGACAAACCGGAGACTGGGTACGCCGCTCTTCGGACCCGATCGCGCAGATGGCTGCGGCGATCACCGAGATGGCCACCGCGCTACGTGGAGGATCAACGGGGAGCCCACGATCACACGATGGCGACGATGGAAAAATGGAGGCGCTGTTGGCGCGCCAATCTACGGCAAAGGAATTGCCCGCCTTCGAAGGAGACCCACTGGAATGGCCTGCCTTCAAGGCCCAATATACGAGGTCTACGGAAGTCTGCCGGCTGACGACGCCGGAAAACCTGCTCCGACTACAACGTGCGCTGAAAGGGGCCGCCAAGGAGGCGGTTTCCTCCCTGATGGTGGATCCTCAGAATACGGACCTCATCATGGAAACCCTGGAACTGCAGTTCGGCCACGAGGAGATTGTGACGGCGCACATGCTGGAGAAAGCGCGCCGCCTACCCGCCATAGTGGAGAGCCCCAACTCAACCGGGATAGTTGAGTTATCCGTGGCCCTGAGGAACATGGTCGCCACTCTGGAGCGGACGAGGAACTCGAGCTGCCTATCATCACCGCAGCTACTGAACGAGATGGTGGCCAAGATCCCGCTAGCGATGCGGGCTCTGTGGTGGTACACCTTACCGAGGGACAGAGACGAACGCGCCACCGTGAAGGAATTTTCTTGCTGGCTTAGCGAGATCGCTCAGACGTCAATGAGCGCCGGTGGAATGGACGCGGGGTCGTTTTTTCCCAAAAAGAAAACAAAGAACAATGTGTATACAGTGTCCGCGCCAACCGAGACAAGGGACGAGTGCGGAGTGTGCAATCGCCCGCACAAAAGTGAAAAGTGTCGCGAGTTTTTAGCGAAATCGGTAGCGGGCCGATGGGAAATTGTTCGCGAAAAGGGTTTATGTTTCTCGTGTCTGAGGCATAAACATTTAGCCGGTAAATGCCCGGCGGCTAAGAAGTGCGGTATAGAAGAGTGTCGCTATACGCATCATAGGACACTACATGGACAGCGACGAGAAGGCCGCGATAATGTAGTGATGAGCACCTGCGAAAAAGTTCAACCGGTATTGCTCAAAGTGATAAAAGTGAACGTGACCGGCCCCAATGACGGTGCCGACGTTTACGCCCTGTTAGACGAGGGCTCCAATGTGACTTTAATAGACTCCGAACTGGCGGACAGTGTCGGTGCGCCCGGACGAGTGCGCGGGATAACGATTCATGGTGCGAGTGATATGTGTTCCGAGGATAAGGCGTCGCGACGCGTCACAGTGACTATTCGTGGGCCAAGTGGGAATGGATACCCGCTCGTCGGGAACACAATGACGAGTCTAAATCTCCCGCGCCAGTGCATTCCGGAGGGAAACGGTATGAAAGAAGTGCTACCGAAAATATTAATTGGGCAGGACAACGCTCATTTAATCGTGACTAGGAAAGTCAACGAGAAAGGGAGATATTTACGCTCTCTGACGTCGCTGGGATGGATCACGCACGGATGCGTGAATCATAAGCAGAACAAAGCCAGCAAAACACTCACACTGACGAGTGCTAGCGTAGAGGATCGCATGGACGAGTTAATGCGCCTCAATTACGCGGTGGACGCTATGGGCGTCAAACCTAGGCCACGTGTTAACAGCACAGACACGCGCGCTATGGAAATTCTACAGAAAACCACCAGACCAACGCCAACCGGTCAGTGGGAGACGGGTCTTCTATGGAAAGAAGACAACATATGGTTACCGGACAATCGACAGTGCGCAGTAAACAGACTGAAATCTGTCGAGAACAAGATGGCCAAGGACCCGAGCTACAAGGCGGCATATTGCGCGAAAATTAAGGAGTACATCGAGAAGGATTACGCCCGGGAAGTTACGCCGATAGAGATCGCTCGTTTCCCGCGGAAGTGGTACTTAGCCCATTTCGGCGTAGTAAATGTGAACAAGCCGGGAAAGCTGCGAGTCGTCTTCGACGCGGCCAGCCGATGCCGTGGAGTTTCGTTGAACGACAAACTACTCACCGGCCCCGACATGCTGACCTCGCTATGGGGTAACATATTACGCTTCAGAGAAGGCCGCATAGCGCTTGCGGCGGACATAAAAGATATGTTTCTACGGATAAAAATCCGCCCCGCCGATCAAGGAGCTCAGATGTTTTTGTGGAGGGAGCGACCCGACGCCGAGATTAAAACAATGGTGATGACCTCGATGACCTTTGGCGCCGCGTGCTCACCGACAAGTGCGCAATATGTGAAAAATAAGTTAGCCTGTGTAAACGCGAGTGAATTTCCGGAGGCGGCGCGCGCAGTGGAAAACAATTTTTACATGGACGATTATCTTGCCGCGGTGGATACTACGGAACAAGCTATTCAGTTAAGAGATCAAACAAGTGAAATATTAAGACGGGGAGGATTCCAATTGACGAATTGGTCCTCAAATGACGGTGAAGTGCTACGTACCACCGCGGATAATTTGCGCGCCACGGACGCTCGCGAGATAATAGTGAACGGTAGTGAGTACTTGGAGCGAGTACTCGGTGTTAAATGGGACCCAGTCAGTGATCGATTTGTGTTTCAATTTAATAAGACAATAGCGTTAAGCGCACATGAGTGCCCCACTAAAAGACAATTACTGAGCGCGGTAATGAGCATATTCGATCCGCTCGGTTTTCTAGGGTGTGTTACGGTACGCCCGAAAATATTATTACAAGCAGTATGGCGATCGGGAATAGGATGGGATGACGTCATCCTGCCGACCCATCAAGAAAAATGGGCCGAATGGAGAGCCTGTGTGGAGCGCACAGAGAGCTCTATACCCCGGCGGTGTATAGAAAATCGCACCAGTCGGGTGGAACTACACGTATTCTGCGATGCCTCCGAACTGGCGGGGTGCGCAGTAGCGTATTTTGTGGAAAAGACGTACCGTAATAGACATGTACGGTTCGTGGGCAGTAAAGTTAAAGTTAGCCCCTTGCGAGCTCTATCAATACCTCGACTGGAGCTGCAAGCGGCGCTAATGGCCGTGAGACTGGCAGACACCATCAAGCGGGAGAGTGACGTCACTGTGGGGAGGACAGTCTATTGGACGGAGTCGGCGACGGTACTGTGCTGGGTACGAAACGACAGCCGTGCGTTCTCGCCGTTCGTGGCCCATCGCCTCGGGGAGATAGATGAGTTATCTCACCCGAAAGAGTGGCGGTGGGTTCCGACTAAGATGAATCCCGCGGATGCTGCCACCAGGGACCTCAACGCGCCTGATCTTACACCTCAGGGAGCCTGGTTCGGGGGACCGGCCTTCCTGACTGGGGAGGAGAGCGAATGGCCGCATCACAAGGGACGCGGCCTGCAGCCCGACATCGCCGTCATGGAAGCAAAGCGCGCCGAACGCATAGTCACCGCGTTACAAGCGGCGCTGCCAGACGCCGCACGGTTTAGCTCGTGGAGACGGCTTATACGTGCCACGGCATGGTGCCTGCGGTTTGTGAATCGATGCCGCCGTGCCGCCCCAGAATGCGTGGGAAAATACCTAACCGCAAAGGAGTGTATAGCCGCTGAGCGATTGTGGATCAGGCGAACGCAAAACGACGCCTTTGGCAGCGACATAACAGCCCTAAAGCGGGGGGAGTCGCTACCCAGAGGCAGCCGCCTGCATGCCCTCACGCCCCGGCTAGACGACACCGGACTGGTGAGGATGGGAACGCGGTTATACGCGGCCAGCGGCGTACGGGAAAATATTGGATTCCCGATAATATTGGACGCCGCGCAGCTGTACGTACAAATGATGCTGAGACACCGGCATGAGATGTGCTATCACGGAAGCACTGAGAGGACTATGGCAGATGTGCGTCAAGATTTCTACGTGATGAGAATACGCACAAAGCTTCGATGGATTGTAGCTAACTGCCAGAAGTGTAAGAACGATCGTGCGCGACCGCAACCGCCTTGGGACGTCTTCCGCCGGCGAGATTGGCACATCACATGCGCGCCTTCACGCATTGCGGAGTGGATCTGTTTGGACCGCTACACGTGACCATGGGACGGCGCAAAGAGAAGAGGTACGGGGCCTTGTTTACGTGTCTCACAACCAGGGCCGTACACATTGAGTTGGTGACGTCACTGAGCACCGACTCGACGATCCAAGCCATCCGGCGGATGGCCGCCAGAAGAGGACACCCGTCTGTCTTGTACTCTGACAACGGGACAAATTTTCGCGGGGCCGATAAAGAGATGGCCGCTGCCTTCCGAGACGTAGCCGAGGACAAGAAAGTGCTAGATGAAATGAGCACTATGAAGATTGAGTGGAAGTTTATCCCTCCTTCATCCCCGCACATGGGAGGGGCATGGGAACGATTAGTTCGTTCCATTAAGAGGGCGCTGTTTGCTATACTGAGAGAGCAAGCGCCTAGAGAAGAGACGTTACGGACGGCGCTAGCCGAGGCTGAATTCTCGGTCAACAGCCGTCCGCTGACGCACGTGACAGTAGACCCTCGTGACGGAGCTCCTTTAACTCCGAATCACTTTTTAATTGGGTCATCCGGGGGCATGCCTTGCCTCGCGGATTACAGCGAAGCGCCGGAGAACGTGTGTTTGCGCAAACAATGGCGCATAGCCCAGAAGATGGCGGATGCTTTCTGGCGCCGATGGATGCGCGAGTACCTGCCAGGCCTGGGCGGACGTCAGAAATGGCGCATCGCGGCCACTCCCCTGCAAGTTGGAGACGTGGTAGTGATCACCGATCCCGCGATGCCACGGAACCAATGGCCACGGAGAGTCGTCACGGGAACCATGCCCGGGAAGGACGGCCAGGTGCGAGCCGTCAGGGTGCGGACCTCCACGGGCGAGTACACAAGACCCACGGTCAAGATCGCGGTCCTGCTACG
Source organism: Micrasema longulum (assembly GCF_059751315.1). Lineage (NCBI taxonomy): Eukaryota > Metazoa > Arthropoda > Insecta > Trichoptera > Brachycentridae > Micrasema > Micrasema longulum. The sequence continues at coordinate 18,669 of NW_028280390.1, forward strand.
CCCCACTGATGACAGCGCCCGGAAGACAGCGCCACGCGGCGGCGAGGCCCGATGCGGGACCAGCAGGTACCGACTGCGCGACACCGGGGGGAGTGTATCGGACATCGCCGCGCGTGCGATAATACAACGTACAACACGGCCTGTGACGCGGCGAACGAGCGCCAAACGTTAGGCACCGACACCAAGCCGAGCGGCCCTTTTGCGGGCGCCCAGGCGGAGATGGTAGCTGCACGGGGAAAATGGACGGAATGACCGCGGAGAGACGGTCGAACCCCCGGCCGCGACTGAAGCTTCCCGAGTGGCCGCTAGGGCGACGAATGGCGCTCGGACGAGAGTGTGCGGAGCCAGTGTTTTTAGGTTAACATTTGTATATCATGTTTTTATGTTTATTTTCGGCTAGGAGTCTCGATTTGTAATCTAACTAGCTGCCCCTAAAATAAAGACGGTTAATTATGTCACTCGCAGGGGCAGAAGTTAGGATATCGAGACCCTAGCCACATATTTGTATCAGATTGCGGGGAATCAGACCCTGTCAAATCCTCTAAAACTCATGTCACCCTTTTTCTCAGTATGTAGGACCTTTCCCTGTATCATTTCTACATTAAATAAGATACGGGGAAGAGGCCTACATACTCCCTTTACATGTAAAACTCATCTCGAGGGAGTTATTTTATCTTATAAGCATACGTGTAAAAACAATATCTGAAATTGTCCAGCCAATAGGAGAGCGTGCTACGGCGTAAGCCGGGAAAGTCCGACCCCTTCTCGCTCTCCCTTGCGGCTTATGTATGCTGTCTCGTACCGTGCCCGACTGCGGCACGGTACAAATTACTTGATAGAACCTCTGTATTTTTATTGAATAAAGTGTGTATAGTGTATAACCAAGACTGCGTTTTTATTATATCTACGCCCTCTCCGCCTCTGATGTCGCCGCCTGCCCTTCTGAAGAAGAAAACTGAAGCCTGAAGAAAGCTATCACCCGATAGCCGGTCAAATAGCAGCTCCAAGCCACCTCCTATCTACAGTTCAACTGTATGCACGGCGAGGTGTCGTGTATAATATTAAATAAAAAACATGATTGTTTAAGAATGAATAAATATATGACCGTTTCTAAAGTTGTTTTTATTTTTCGCTCTAAACCAAATGTGATTTTTTAAAACATTGAATGTAATATCATTTTTTTAATCAATACTCAGTACACCAAAAATGTTTTTGTGTAAGTTTTGCGAAAGCGCCAGCACTAGATAATCAACCTATACATGATTTGATTAAATGAAAATATATTTATAAAACCACTGTTTTTAATCCATAGCTTAATGCAAATACATCGAATACATATTATTTTATTTTAATATCAAGAATCGCAGCGAAATTCAGATTCTGTGTATATTTATTACCATATTATTAGCAACTAACAAAGCAATAGTTGTCTATGTCACGCTCATAAGCGCGTCTGAGCGCGAGAGAGACGGAGATTATTTTCATAATGCGTATGCCGTGCGATGTCATACCATGAACTTATTCACAGATACTACACAATGCGTTTGTGTAAGTATTGCGAACGCGCCAGCTTTAAAAATCCACCAGTAGTTGACGCTCTAAAGCAACTTAGGCAGTTGGCAATAGATGTGCTAAGAACCGACGGCTTTATCTTACCAACTCCAACCTCTTGTCGAGTTACTTCTGTAACTGTTCTGAATTATTTTCGTTACATTGTTCGTCACTTTTTCAAAGTTCACATTTTGTGTTAAGTCACTCTTCGTAGGCAGTCTCTTCGCGTATTCTGTAAGAAATGTTATAATTTAATTTAATTTTAATTTTTGTTTATTAAGAAAAACAACAGCACATACAAAGAAATATACACAACATAATAAAAAAAACATAAAATAAAGCCAAATCAGTTTTTCACATAAATACAATTATAAAAATCCAGTTCAGTTAAATATAATTTATAGAAGTGCATGTGTGCGAGTTTTTTTTTGTGTGTGAGGATGCGTGTGTAAAAAAGTGGAGTGTGGTTTTGGTAGGTATGTGAGTATGTGTGTGATTGTATATGGGTGTGAGGGTAGGTTTAAGGACAGGGTAAGTGTGTATTTTATATGAGTGAATAGAAAAAATTTAAAATTATAATGTAAAAATATAAATATATTTTTTTTTATAACGAAACATAATTTTTTTCAAATAATAGTTTTTTAATTTTGGTTTTAAAAGTGAGTTTACTGTAATTAAATATGTCTATGTTATTGAAAAATAAATTATAATTACGCGTCAAGCGAATCAGAGGAGAGTTCTGAGCATAGTTGGTGCGAACTGTGGGTACATGGAAAAGAGATAGATTCGTGTGACGGGTGCGGTAGCCAGGTACGTTAAGGCCAACTCAGAAACCAGAACAGGACTATCAAGACGTCCATTAAGAATGTCATGTAAAATACCCATATCTAATAACAAACGACGATCCTCAAGACTAAGTATAATATGTTTATGACAAGAAGTTTTATAGTTAAGGTCCGTAAATCTGGATCTCCAATTGAGATGTCTCAAAAATGTTTTCTGAATATTTTCAAGCCTTATCTTGTGTATGGAATACTGGGGAGACCACACAGAGGAGGCATATTCAAGGAGACTACGAACGTAAGCGAAATAAATTAATTTGATACTACCAATATCATTAAAAACTTGGCAAGTGCGGATAACAAAACCTAAGTTTCTGTGTGCCCGGTTCACTATATTTTCGATGTGGTTTTCATACGTAAGTTAAATTATTTATTTGTTGTTTTATTAATTTTCACTTCGTATTATTATTTTTATTCATTTAATATATGACTTACAATTACGTTTATAATAGTGGATATTACATATTTTTAATATTTAAAAAAAAAAAAAAAACAAATATTTTATTTTGAGGGCCATTTTCAACGAGTTGTAAATAACTCACTATTGGAAAATGGGAATCAAGTTGGGGTAGAGTGGGATTTGAACCATGAACCTTTGAGCCGTGGGTCCGAGACACTAGCCACGGGACAACAACCCGATTAAAATTCAAATTCAAATTCAATTCAATGGGTATATAAGCTTTGTATTTCGTTATGTTGATGCTGTTCCTCTCTAAAAAAGAGTCAAACTCATGTACTTGGAGAGGGACTTATACTGAGACGATAGTAGAAAAAGAGGCAAACTCATGTACTTGGAGAGGGACTTATACTGAGTCGATAGTAGAAAAAGAGGCAAACTCATGTACTTGGAGAGGGACTTATACTGAGTCGATAGTAGAAAAAGAGGCAAACTCATGTACTTGGAGAGGGACTTATACTGAGTCGATAGTAGAAAAAAGTACCTCTTATAAGTGTATGGTCAGCTCAATGCCTTTCAGGTATTGTACACTGAAAACAGAGGGAATTAGAGTTTAGTGGACTATTTGGAAATTGTGGTCACGCCCCAAATACGTCACGGTTCATGTTTATTTTCAACTTTGTTCCTGACTGTTCATATTTTTTTAGAATATCGTCACAACTTTCAATCCAAAACACGTCGCGATTTTCTAGCGACTTACTTTTTTGTAATTTCTTTATTTATTTTATATATGAAAACATTTCTCCGCAATATCTATATTGATTTTAAAAATACAATTAATTATTCTAAATCTATTTTATATTTTTTCATAGGTATTCGTAGAATATGATATTTTCCTCTATTGTTATGGAAAGGTGGATGTTTAAACTTAGCAAGCGTTGTGTATGTTACAATGTGTAAAGTGGTCACTTAAAGCAGCCAATAACAGGGCATAAGCCCTGTAAATGCCGAGACTTCCATTTTCCGGTCTGAAAAATGCTTTCCCTGTCTCTTGCAATAAGTTTAAATGATGGAAAATCATCGCATTGCATCAACAAATTGCGTGATGATCTTCGAGTAAGGTTTGCGCAAGATCCTTGGTCTGAAGGATATTTTCTGGGAATCGCCATTTGCCATGACTCATTCACACTACTGGTGTCGAAATAATATCAGAGTTTGTTGAACAGCTAAATGTTCGTATAACTAGTAAATGTCACGATACAAGCAGCCAGTTAAATTTGACTTGGTTTTAACTACAGCAGTGTCTCGAAACCTCCGTTGTGGGTGTGTGATGTGTAGTTTCGCAATAGGTCCTACGATGACTCCTTACAGAATCAATATGTAACTTTCACAACGTCTCATGTGTCACCAGTCACCAGTCACCAGCGGAGGTGGGTTACAAAGTGAAATGCTAATTGCAGATTTTGCATTTCTAATGTGTGACAAGAAAGGATCGACTCGACCGCGCCATTAGTAATAATTACCGCCGAAGTTTTCACATGTAATGATGTTACGGCGACCTTTGTGGTGTATTGGCTAAGACATTCGACTCACGTATGGTGGGTTCCGAGTTCGACTGCCGGTGAGAACACAAAAATGAAATGTGTTTTTTACTAAGCCTGGGTGTTTTGTGCCATAATATGTAATTCACCACTACAATAATTGGACACCTGGAGTGTTGTTTGTTGTTGTTTTGACTCGATGGCTACTCTCGGATGAAAATTCTAAAACGGAATATCGAGTGGAGATAAGTCCGCCTCGTAGTGCTGTGTTTGGCGAGTTCACCTACCGTTATGGAAGTCGCAGGTTCGTTTGCTGGCAGGGTGGATGTGAAATATTGATTTTATGGTTAGTTCATCACTGTAATGAATACATTAGTTTTAAATATATTTTTTTAGTTAAATAAATAAATTGAAACTGAAATCATTTCTGGACTGGCAACTGAAGCGTAAAACTGATCACCTTACCTTCTTATATTAAATTATGGAAGGATTTTATCGCGATTAAAATATCTGCATCTTTTATTTCTATAATTATTTATGCTGCCTACAAAGATAATGATGTGCGTAGGTTCTTAAAATATTGGTAACATTAATGTTACCAACAAAACCCTACAAAAATATATTACCATTTTAATTTTTTTATGATAAAATTTGAGTTTATATCAACAAAAATAACTCTAAGATTAGTAAGTTTACTGTAGCGTCTCGTATAAAAAAATATGGCGTCTCATTTAACCGAAATGACAGAAAGCGAAACCATTTGTGAAAAGGTTAACAACGCTTGTCATTATTTTAAAGACACAATCATCTTTCTCAAGGGTATTCTCAAAATTAAAATGGTTCTGCAATCTAAAAATGGCGTCGCTTTTTCGGCTATGCGCAGTATAACACAAAGAGAAACACAAAGTATGTATTTATTTCGTTAAAAGAAATACCAGCAGTAAAAACATCTTCCATTTTTATCACATAATAATATAATACGAAATATCACATAATACGATACCGATAAAAACATGTAAAATGTAATTGAATTTTCAAAATCAATATGGACATTATAGAGAAATGTTTTCAAACATGATTTTTAAAATAAAATTGTTAAAATCCATATATTTTCAAAAACGCGACATGTTTGGCCCGGACAATTGTGACATCAAGATTCGTGACGATGTTTTACAAAAATTTTAATGGTTTGGAACAAGGTTGAAAATGAATATGTACCGTGACGTATTAGGGGCGTGGCCAATGCAATGAACCGTTTTCGAGTGAATTTAACATTATAATTTAAAAATATTTTTTATTCTAATAACAAGAACAAAAATAAAATAGTTATAAATTTCCCTATTAACTACTTAACCATTATCAATATTTTTTTTATATGTTAAAAAAGTAGACTGAAAAAAATAATTCAAATGTAAAACACACTTATACGTAATATCATGTTCATTTATTTTAACGTTTCCCATTACGTTAAGGAGAACCATGTGACCATTGGAAGTGATGTCTTAAAATGATCTACTTTATATTTTCACTCATTGAATATTCCTAAAAATACAAAATATACAGAGTTATACACCTTGTTAAAATTAATAAATTACAACAGGGATGGAGAATACCTTAAATAAGGGAATATGTAAGTCCAGGCATTTACAGGGCTTATGACCTGTCATTGGCTGGTTTAAATCATTTCATTTTTTTTTTTATTTCTTTCATAAATAATTCGTATTCCTGGCTGTATTCGTATTCTTGGTTACTTTTTCATTTCATTAATGAAAAATAATGATATTGTCCTTATGCTGTTTTAAATTTAATTGAGATAATATCGATTGTTCTTGGTATCATAATAGGTAAATACAACATACTACGAATTTCGATAAAAATATCACATATAATGGATTAAGAATAATTAATTTTACTTTCAAAATCAATATGGATACTGTGGAGAAATATTTTCAAATGTATAATTTTTTTTATACATCACAAGAAAAACGCGACATGTTTGGCCTTGATAGTTGTGACGTCAAGATTTGTGACAATGTTCTAAACAAATTTGAATGGTCAGGAACAAATAAACATGAGTATAACATATTAGGGGCGTGGCCTATGGAATGGCCATTTTTGTGGGAATTCAAAATTACAGATTTACAAACATTATTTATTTATACGTAAAAAAAAATATATTTCATAGACCTTTATTGCTTTAAAAATGACAATAAAAAAAGTGATATTTCCCTATTACAATTCGTAAAGCAGAAACTTTAATTAATATGACACGAAGTGTTTATAGATAAGTTAATATTTAAACTATTTGCCATCCAAATCCTGACTTTAATTTCGATTTGCCTTTTAAAAATAAAAAATCAAATCTTCCTACTTTGGTTCATGTGAGTAATGCACATTATATAATATACAAATAAATAAAAGATAATCAAAATTGATATTTAAAAAAACTACAACAAAATGCCTCTTACCACTCCCTAATATTTTATTTATAAAGCAAATATTTTTTTATTTCATGAAATCAAATTTTCAATTTAACTTTATATTAATTTGAATTATTACGAATAACCACAACTTTAGTGGTCCAGATATAATTTTATGTTTCCATTTCAATCATGATTATATTATAAAATAAATGGGTACGTATTTCGACTGGATACTTAATTATTTTTAATTCTCTCTAAAATAATTTAATTTTTACAAATTTGTCTCAAAATGAAGCAATAAACTTGATAATTATAATTACTGTAGCAAACTGGTGTGGTTAATTTCAAATTCGTGATTTTGTCATTAATTTTCATTACTGTTGAATAATGTCAAACGATAATAATTTACTGAAAGAAAATTTTTGGTCGTAAAGATTTATTCGATTCGTTAATCGTTAGGCCTGTTGTATACAATTGTAGAAATCCACACGGCATGATAGATGATAGTAAAGGGTTGATTGATGTTTATTGTACAATTATTTATTTAATAGCAGGCAAACGCTCTAACTAGTCCACCATGACGCCGACTAATCCATACTCGTTTTCCTTCTACAGAATTTGACCCTGAGAGTAGTCACTAAATAAATAAACAAATAAAAAAAATATGTAAATATAAATCAAAAGATAGTAGAATTTACTACCACTGGGTGATCTTGTTATGACGAAAGAGAAGCAACTTTGCAAATGGCAAGAATATTGAGTAGCCTCCTCCCAAGCCAAGGGTAGACATCTTTTCCAACTGAAGCCAAATGTAACAGAAAAGCCTTAGTTTTCCAAAGTGATTCTGAACAAGTTTGAGACATCCTCCATATGCAGAATGCGCATTGGGCACTGCTGCAATGGTTCTCACCTGTTCACAATCCATGTCCGGGACTCTGCCATTTGCGAATGTCAGCTTGATGAGGAAGATTTAAACCATGTTTTTTTTGGATGTCCCATAAATAATTGTTATCCTGAGTTCATATCCGACCTCTCTGATATTAATATCCCATTCCCTATTTATATTCTAACTTTCCTGTCCCCACCCAATAAACGTGTATTTAAAATCCTATGTAGATATCTACTTATAAATGGTGTAAAGCTGTAAATATGTTATATTATTATATTTATAAATTTAATTATTACTAACACATGTGTAAATATGTAAAAAAAAAAACAATAAACTCGACACTGGCCAGAACACCCGAGTTGAGAGGCGATGGCCATGAAAAAAATAAGATGAAGAATAGTAGATTTGTACTGCCGGATAAGGTTCATAATGGTAATGCAAAACTAACGTTAAATACGTAACTGCAAAAGTCAAGTATCTAGGAAACATACTGACTGATGATTGTAAAGATGATCAGAACATGGAGAGACAGAGAAGAGCCATCAACGTCAGGGCCTATATGCTAGCAAGATGCTTTTCTCTGTGCAGCGACTAAGTGAAGAAAATCATCTTTACATCGTATTTGACGTCCATGTATACAGCGGAACTATGAAACAATTATACGCAAGCAGCATGGAATAAATGAAGGGTCACGTATAATAATTCATATAGGCAATTATTCGGACTGCCTAGGTACTGCAGTGCCTCCGAAATGTTTACAGCTGGACGGGTAAACAGCTTCGCTGTCCTACTTATCCTGGAGTCTATGGGAGCGCCTGAAAAGCTCAAATAACGCTCTTCTACAAGGCACTGCAGGGTGGATCCATTCACCTTTGTTCGAGCGATGGCAGGATATGCTGAGACCACCATAAGTGCTTCAAATATAACATTTTATTTTAAATGGTAGAATTGGCTCTACACTATGTAGCCATTTTACTGGAATAAATAAATAATCAAATCCACACGACATGGTAAAATTAGGGTGGATTTATATTTATTTTATCTTTCTTTTTCCACGTCCTTTCTTAAGTGAAGCATATGGACATTACCAGACGCCTCCAGAAAACCAACCTACATATATATATATATATATATATATATATATATATATATATATATATATATATATTATTATTATTTAGCGGCTACTCAGGTAAAAATCCTGTAAAAGAAATTCAAGTGGAGATTAGTCGACCTCTTCCAGTGCGTTTGCCTGTCAACATCCACACTTGCTTTAGTACAATAGTCCTAGTCTTATAACAGATTATTTGATTCAATCGATAATAGATTATTTGATTTAATCGTTTAAAACCCAAAAAAAACATAAATTATTTTTTATGAAATGAAAATGAAATGCAATTCAACACAAAATGTGAAAGACACGCCGATTCCTAGTTTAGGCTATAGATAACCGATTAAAATTGCAGTGTTGTTAACTTTGGAAACGTGTTTCGAATAAATTGCAATGCGTACTCCTTGGCAGTGCGCACTCTTTGCATGCTTTACCCTTGACTATGAGGTCTGATAGACTCTACTCAATTTTCTTATGCAGGATTTTTACCTGAGAGTGGCCGCTGATTTTTAATTAATAATAAAGGAAAAGAAGCATATTTAGAATACTGTTGGCTATTTGGAATACCGCCTTAACTTTTGATAGAAGGACACCTACCGGTAATACCTTTAAATATTACACGCTACAATTGCAAGCCCTGATTTCAGTCGATAAAGTAGTCTTCCATTGATTTAGGATAAATACTGACATATTTTGTGAAATCGTTTCAGTCAAAACTTTTTCCGCAAGTTTTTAATCGGATGTTATCCCTAAATATTGCGGCAGTTTCCATTACATCGTTTTACACAGCATCATCACATATGAAATAGGCCCTAAGGGAGGCTTCGGTTCCTCTTTTGTGGAATTAGAACAAATAATTTTTCCTTATCATGAAAAGTGAACGTATTAGGAAAATGGTATTCCGAATTATATGCATTTTTGTAAAAACACGTTTTTTCCTTATTTGACATATTTTTGTTTTTTATAATAACAGAATTAATTTAATTAGATTTTCGCAGACATTTTATGATAAATTATTAGTTCAACTAACTTTTTATCTAGTTTGATGTATTAAATCTCCTTTATTGTACATTTTGCACTCTAAAATTTAAACGGTATTCTAAATATGCTTCCTTTTTTCTACATGTCAATCCACCTTACATTTACCGTGGCTTGTGGGTTTGGATGATACGTGTGAATTGAGCCATAGTATACGTATTTTATGCCGGTCAATATAATAAATATAAATATACTTATTCGATAGTTTCGTGATGTTGGGACAAACAATGTTGAGTCAGCTTTTGGAAAGTGATGTAAATATACTATTTGGCTCGAATTTACCGCTTATTGGCCCCATAATACCATTGGCTGAGATCAAGCGTTATCTGGGTAAGATAAATAAAGACACGCCCATAAATATTGAATTTAGAAAATACTAAATTAAAATACATACACAATAATAATCAGCCGTAGAAAAAATATTCACATTCTGTCACAATATTTAAATACTCCCACTTCGCCTGTTTATCTGAGAGAACTTTTCCAACCTTTATCAGAACACGAACTATCTCTTAGTTTTTTTAACGAGAGAACCCTTTTAGCACACTTTCATCGCTCTAATTTTTTTCCTTCCTCTTTCACGGTAGTAGCTGCTCGATTGTGGAATAATCTACCCACTAATGTTATAATATATAATAATGAGAGACGCCACTTCCTTATATAGATTTCAATCAAGATTAAAATGTCCACAATGAAGTTATAGTCCCAACACTTGTGTATGGAAGTGAAACATGGAGCTAGCAGAGAAAGGATGAAAGCCAAGTAAACGTGGTTGAAATGCGATCTCTTAGACAAATGTGTAGGAAATCAATGTATGACAGGGTTACGAATGATGAAATCAAGCGAGAGTGTAAATCTGAATATATTTGATAAGATTAAGAAGTGTCTCTGAGATGGTTCGGTCACGTACCACGAATGGACGACGAAAAAATGGTAAAACAAGTATATATGGTGAAAATGAACGGTAACGTGAGCGAAGACGACCAAGGAATACGTGGAATGATCAGATAAACCAAAATCTTAAGTCTGGTCATGTCAAAAGCTAACAGAACCGAAGGGCGTGTATGACAAGAGGTATGAATGTGGAAGAAGCTAGGAATACATGCCAGGATAGACGTGTGTGGCGGTCCATTCTCTCTGCCTACCCCTACGGGGAAATTGCGTGATGATAGTAGTAGTTGAAATGTCACTATCAAAATATTTCAATTGTTCCTTTCTCTTTCTTCTTTCCTTCCCATCTCCTCGCCCCTCTTCATAGTATAGTGTTAATTATTTTTTTTAGTTCATTTTTATTTTTTATTTTATTTAAAATTTTAAGATTCAGTATAATTCCTTAGAACTTTAGTTAATTAATACATAATTGAATCTACATTGTATTCCTCACCGGGAAAACTCGTGCCGAGGAAGACATTTTACAATTTTATTTTAGTCTGATAAATATATTTTTTACGTAATGAATTGTTTTAGATTTTATACATAGATATACAGAAAATAGTTTAATTGAAATACAAACACATTTTTACAAGTATCATCTAAATGTAGGTAGCTTAGCTTGGATTATCGGAATTATAGGGTGACTATAGTTTCCGTATTGAATCTATTTCTGTCCATTAACATAATTTTTATTTTCTAATTAATTTTGAATATTTTGATATGTCACGAACATTTTTCGGCGGACTGTTTAAGGATTTGGGTCCAAGATTGGGTTCCTCTTTCTCTCTTCTTCCAAACTCATTATCTGGTTCCACATTTCTCATCATTTAATACGTACAACTCAATGTAGTTTTAGGGAAAACAAAATTATTAATATTAATATGTACAAGCCTTATCTCCCAATTGAAAAAAAAAGTTATTTTTTATTAATTAGGTTTTTTAAATATTTTATTTTAACATATGTACCTATGTATCTTTTTATATACATTTATAATTTTTAGTACAAAATTTTAACCGATCTCTTCTTTTGACCAGTCTGTTTTTTGGTTAGCTGGAAGAAAATTGCTGTTAGCAATAAGTCCGCCAAAGTACTTATTCTTTGTACTTGAAGTTTTAAATAAATAAATTTTAAAAAAATTGTTTGTCGCTATTTTTAGAAAACAGATTCCATTTTGAAGGCTTGTAATCAAATAAAATAATATGTATAGCGCAAAAGCAAACAACATCTTGAAGAGTAGAAAACTTTCTTTCGAATGACGTATAACCTTTTCCGTTTAGCTATCTTATTGGTGCTCATTTCTAAATGTGAAAACAAACTCATTTTAATACTGAATATATAATTAGATGAATCTCACCCGCATAAATAAAGGTTTCAGCTCATTAACTTCACAAACATCAACAGATGAAAGAATTGAAGGAATATAGATGTTCAAAAATGAGCAGAATGGTGAATGTTACACAGTGTGTAAAGTGGCCACTTAAACCAGCCATTGACAGGTCATAAGCCCTGTAGATGCCTAGACTTCTACATTACCTTCTCTTAAATGTTCTTCATCTCAGTTGTAATATGTTAATATAATTTTAATATTACACATTCGTATTTGTTTATTTAGTGTAGGTTAGCAGTTTACAAATATGTAAATGTAAAAGCCCGCTCAGGGCGCACATAGCTTTTCGCGGAGACATCAACTAGTGGTTAGATAAGAAACCTTAATTCAATTGACATCTCCAAAGCTTACAGATAATGAGAAAAATAATATTTCATGATCACCTGTGTGGTAGTCTAGGCATTTGCAGGGCCTTTGATCTGCCATTCGCTGGATTAAGTGGCTAGAATTTTCCATGCGAAATTCACGATATTTGTTTTTTTTTTTTAGATGATACTATGATTGATAGAAGCGATCTACCTAAAACCGACGAAAACAAGTACAAATACAAATTTTACGATATGAAATAACAACAAGCAACGATAAATCTCTTATATTATTTATTTTTATTTATTTATATATTTTATCATACATACATTTTTTTCACTTTGCCCAGTTAACAATTGTACATACCCCGTTCCAAGCTAGGCAATACATTATAGTAATTTACAAGTTGATAGAAAGAACAGATAAATAACATATAAACAATATATAAAACAAAATATAAACTTACTCGTATACACGTATTGATACACATATATACCAGTAGCGAATGGTGGTTTTATTTACAGGTAAGCTATAAAAAAATATCATATAATTGTACATACATAGAAGGTACATAATATTATAATGTAAGTAATATATTATACTATAAATTGATATTTTTCTGTGGTTTTGTGTGAACAACTCTCATCCATGAAATCAACTCAAACGACGTAACTTCGTGATATATTATATTATATAGATAAATTATCCGGAATTTAATACATAACTCATTAAAAAACAGCACTATGAATTCAGTTGATATTAGGTATTCAATTGAAATGTCAACTGGCCAAATTGTTCTAGAAATTAATAGTGCTAAAAACGGCTGCGTCGAGCCCCATATGTCCTGCAATATGACGCATGAAAGTAATTATTGTCTTATGTCAAAAGTACCATCTCAAAGAAAAATAGCCCTTAAGAAAAAATGTTTGAAATACTGTTTTCCAAATCAAGAATCTTCAAATAATTTGTGTAATCTGCAAGTTTAATCTAGGAGAAAAAACCCGCACTGAGGTTAAGACTTTAAAATATCGTACACTTATTTGTATGAAAAAATCAGCTGGAATAACAGCTAGTTTCTTGGCTCACCGCAGGCGCTGGGCGCGCTTTATTAATACAATTATTTCAATTAGAATAAAAATACGAACGGTGGAAATGATTTAAAATAAATGATAATTATTTATTTGTTTTTCTGTAAAGAAAGTTACAGTAAAACATTATAATGGTTAGTCAAAAATAATGGTAAGCTGCGCATAATCGCTTCTATACACGGTTCGCCCCTGATATATTTATTTATTTATTTATTTACACCTTTTATCAAAAACACAATTTTACGTTTACTTTGCCCAGCTAACAAGGGTACATACCCCGTTCCAAGCTAGGCAATTACATTCTAATAAATGATAATAGTCAACATATTAATAGAGAGCACAGACTTATAAAATATAAACTTACTCGTATACACATTTTGATACATACAAATTCACACATACACATATATACACATGTACATATTTATTTATTTATTTATTGACACTTTATATACATTTACAATAAATATACATATAAGGGCGGGCATATTGCCTTAAGGCAATTTCTTCCTACCTACCCAAACCGTTCAGTTTCAGAAAATTATAAATATATGGACATATTGAATCTTACAATTTTATACAAAAATTAAAAGCAAAGATTAACAAAAATAAATAAATGTATAAAAAAAAAATAACACTTTACTATGAAGAGAGGAGAGGGGATGGGAAGGATAGAAGAAGGATAAAGGAACAATTTAAATATTTAGATAGTGACATTTCAATCTTGACTTAAATGTAAATAAAGAAGGGGCGTCTCTAACATTAGTGGGTAGATTATTCCACAATCGAGCGGCTACTACTGTGAAAGAGGAGGCAAAAAAATTAGAGCGATGACGGGGTATTAAAAGAGTTCTCTCGTTACTAGAACGAAGAGATAGTCCGTGTTGTGAAAGAGGTTGGATGAGCTCTCTCAGATAAACAGGCGAAGTGGGATTATTTAAAATATTGTGAAGAAGTGATAGAATGTGAATGTTTCTTCTATGCCTGATACTGAGCCAGTGTAGTTGCGTGCGATACTCGGTTATGTGGTCAAATTTGCGAAGATTAAAGATATAACGAATACAAATATTCTGCAATCGTTCTAACTTATCAAGCAATTCAGAGTTAGCATCTGGATAACATACATCCGCGTAGTCAAGGAGTGGAAGAAGTAAGCTCTGGACTAATGTTTGCTTAACATTAATTGGCAAGAAATTCTGTAATCTTTTAAGTGAGTGCAAACTGCTATAAAGTTTACGACTAACTTCGTTAACCTGATCGTGCCACTCTAAATGCTTATGAATGATAATACCTAAGTTTTTGACTGAAGTCATGAATGGAATTTCTGTACCATCTATTTTGAAAAGAGGAAGTGTGGAAAAATTCACTTTTGAATAAATTTGTTTACTACCAACAAGTACAATTTGGGTTTTTGTTGGATTTATGAGAAGTCCATGTTTTTTTGTCCATGAAGAGATATGGTCGAGTGCAAGTGACATTACTCTATGTGTTTCAACAATGTCGACAGGCTCGAAATGTACATACACACACACGTACATACATCCATGCGCATACACATACATACATTCATAAAACATAGACAATTTATTTATAATGCGAAACTTTATGGTTGTCATCTGTATTAATATATTTTTAAATTATTCTTTATTTTAAAATATATAATATACATATATACATACACACATACATATACCCATGCGAATATATACACATACATACGTAAAAGATAGACGATTTATTTAATACCTACAGGTATGCGAAACTTCATGATTGTCATTCTTATAGATTCACAGAAAATCTATTGCTTGGGAACGTATATTGAAACATTGAAAACGCTGAGATGGTTTTCTGATTCGAATTGTTGATTCTCTTCAAGTAAATGACTGAATTCTCATTGAATTCGAGCAGTTTGCGAACATTTCTCCTACACAATGTTCGCACAGTATATATACAGAGCGGCGTCACCAGGTTAAGTGTTACGCCAGAATACCGATACGGTGAAAGGAGAGGACCGCGTGGCCGTTGACTGCGGACTGCGGACTGTTGACTGTGGATTGCTGATAGCAACTATTGCTATTCACCTCATTTCATGAACATGCGAAATCAATTACGTGTCTTAGCATCTGAAATTCTATTGCTATATTTTGATAGATTAATTTTATTTCACGGCGCGGCAATGAGTAATATTTTCACCCGGTGCACTATGATCAAGTTCCTTCCTCGCGGCCATTTTCCAAATTATTTTCACATTCCTTAGGTTCATTACTCACAATTAATCATTATCATGGCAACTTTTTCTATGAAAGTTCACGAGAATTTTCGGATTTCATTCATTCTCTTCAATAAATTCTATTGAAAAATTAAGTAAATTCTAACGCCATGACCATGCTTAATTGGTAAATTGATTAATACATCAAAATATTACAACAGAGATGAAAAACATTTTAGAGAAGGTAGTATAGAAGTCTAGGCATCTAAAGGGTATATGACCTCTCATTGGCTGGTTTGAGTGGGCACTTTACCCACTGTGTACCATTCACCATTCTGCCCACATTTGAAAATTTGTTATTCCTTCAATTTTTTGGACAAACTTAAAATATTGTTGACAAATCCACCTGGTCCATGAAGAAGCATAAAAATTGAAAAAAAAATTCAGGTGTTGCCTAGTATGTAGGTGATATAATTCAATCAGATGATTCTCAACCGCATAAATAAAGGTTTTAGCTCTTTAACTTCAAAAACATTAACAGGTGAAAGAATTGAAGGAATAAAGATGTTAAAATACGGGCAGAATCGTGAATGTTACACAGTGTGTAAAGTGGCCACTTAAACCAGCCGACGACAGGTCATAAGCCCTGTAGATGCCTAGACTTCTATATTACCTTCTCTAAAAAAAATTTCATCTCTGTTGTAATATGTTAATATTAACAGCTCCCCAGGGAGTTGAATTGTCCTTGTCTACAAAAATTTTGACCAACTCAAAATATTGTTGATCAATACATCATTAAGATTTTTATCTAATTGACGGTTCCATAGTGGAATTCCACTCCCAGTTCAAAGAATATTGTGACTGCAACATTTTAGAGCAGTAAAATTGTGATATTTTTTTAATTTATTAAACTCATAATTATACCTAACAATCGCATTGCTTATAATTATGGTTTAGTGATCCCTAAAATTCGTCATAAATTTGCAAGTAGAACTTAAGATTATATGTACTTTATACTTTTTTATTTAATTCCTGCTTACTTTACATTAAATTACAGATGTTCCAAAAAGAATAAAACAAGAAATTGGCTGCTCAATCAAAAGTTTTTATAATAACCCATACTTATATTATAAATGCGAAACTGCGTTTGTTTGTTTGTGTTTCCTTCACGTCTCAACGGAGCGCATAGGGATAGTCGGAGAGGTGAGAAGCAAAATTGGATACTAATTTTTCATCCCGAATTTAGTCAAATACAATTAAAAGTATATATATTGTAATATATCAACTATGAGTAACATTATTTGAAAATGAGTAGGCGGTCAGGTAAAATGACAAAAAGAATAATTCGAAATTAATAATTTAAATTTCTATTATTGACTTGCTTTATCTATGGTTAGTTTGGTTTGCTTTTTGTTTTGGTTTTTCAGTAGGATTTTGGATTTGTGAACAGAATAACAATGTAACGTCACCATAGACTAACGGATCATCGTACTTTTTCTTAGCAATAGCGGGAGAACCGGTAATCGATATATTTTTTATAAATCTTTAAAAAATATATTGTTTCATCGGGAAAATTCTTTTCGCGAAACTACAAAACGAATTATTGTTTCTATACCATGCGAACGAAGCTGCGGGTAAAAGCAAGTATAGTATAAAATATTTTTTTCAACTAGAATCTTTAAAATTGATTCACAAGTCAGCTACTGATATCATTGTAGGCGATGAGATAAAACTGTAATAAACTATAATAATAAATAAATTGTAATAAACATGAACATAATACAAGAATATCAGAACAATATCACAAACAACATTCCAAAACAAGAAAAGGACAATCGAGACTAGGACTGAAATTATACAATAAACTATCAGACAGAACTAAACATAAGACTCGGACAAACTTTTCAAAAGATGTAAAAAATATTATTATCAACAACAGAATATGAATAAAAATAATGTTTATTATTTATGTAAAATTAATGTAGTAAATAATCCTGTTTTTCTGTTTAATTAATGTTTTTCAGAAATCATTATTTACAAAACTACACTCACGAAGGATGGGACACCAAAAATAAAATAAAATACTTAAACTCATTAAAATAAGCATTATATCAATTCATTAGTTAACCCAAATAAAATTTGTTGATAATGATCCTTAAGATAAAAATAACTTTATTTAATTTACTTACATATAACTTTGAATTATCTATCCTTACCTCTGTTCTCTATAAATACATTTAACTTTTTAATAAAGATACCAGTCTCGAAGATATCGCGAAAGCGATGAAACCGGTCACTAGATATTCCAAATTTGTGGATAAAAGTATCACTCGTGTTTTATTTATATAATAAATTACAATGAACTTCCATCAAGAATTTTCACTTACAAACTTAAATAGGAAATAATCCGCAAGGGTTAATAAATATTTTTTTAAATGGAAAAATCTGTACAAATTTGATGTATATACATATGATAATACATATGTTTTTGTGTAATATTTGTTTTTTTAAATTGAGCAGATAGAGGTCTTACTCTTTTTTCATTTTGACTAAAATTGTTGATGTAAAATTATTTATTTTTAATTAGGAATTATTTTATATTAGTAAATCTTTACTAACTCACCACAAAAGGTGGCTTGGTGGGATATTTGTCTTTATAAATTATACTTCTTTTTATGTATCATCATCTCATATCATCTCTACTCATATATTCCAATAAATAAAAAATAACGATAGCGGTTTCCTCGAGCACAAGTTCAGGTTCAATTCCTAGTTAGATCACAATAAACAGAATTTTTATGAAGCCTTGGTGTTGAATGCTGTAATTCACTCTTGCAATTTGGCTCCTCGGCCTGATACGGTACAAAAAATCATTTATGTAATTATTATTTTTTATTACATTAGCAATAATTGCTTATGCTATCACAGATTCGTCACGAATTCACAATTCTACTGCGGACGACGGATCTCCGGATTCCTACCTGGCCAACTGATCCCCTCACATCTCTACCAACCTAGAGATATATGTAAATGACATTCCACTCTCTATAGGCAGCGTCACAATACTTAACCCACCTGCATTCAACATACAATCCACAGTTTTTATAGAAGATGCTGGGTAGGCATTGCGTTTCACATTGCACATTTGCAATTCAATGAAAGGATAAGTTCTCCTTGGGAGGGCTACATAATATATTATACATGGATGTAGGTAACTGTACAGGGCTCTTACCCTAGTGAGTTTTTGAGAATTGTAATTGTAAAATTCTCGGTATTTATTTATTCAAGACTTAAAGTACAAAAAAACTTATTTAATTTGGCCGGCTTATTGCTGAAAGCCATTTCATCCAGCCAACAAAAAACTTAATGAAATTGGTAAAAAATAATTACGTATTTTAAAAAAAATTGTTGTATATTTTAGGATTTCAGCTGTTTTTTCGTGATCAAATATAGCTTGACCGTATAAATTTATTAACAAAAATGCTAATGTTATGTAGATATGTTGAGGAATGTTGTCTATGTGAGATTTTTTCTGTTTTCATGTATAGTTATAAAGTTATTTCTTTTTTTTTACTTTTCATTTTTCCTTTTTTTTTGCACAACAACAGGCCAGGAGACCTTATTACAGTTGTAAATTACATCACAGATTACCCAGGCTTAAGAAAAATCACATTAATTTTTTTGTGTTCTCGCCGGGAATCGAACCCGGAACCTTCCGCGTGTGAGTCAAGCGTCTTGACCACTACACCACGGAGGCCGCTATATATTATGTAATAAAAAATGTACCAAATGTAAACGAAAAAATTGTAAATATTTAATTTTTTTAAATGTGCTATTAGCTAATGAGTGGATGGAGGCAAGAAGAGGATCCAGGAATAAAAAGGAATAAATAAAAAATAATGGGACGTGAACCCTCACGAATTAAAGATAGTATAACTGCTAACTTATTGTAACAGTGCCAACGGCTAAAATAACGTTTACTGTACCTATTCTTTCAAACGAGTATATTGGGCAATAAATTTAGTTTAAATTGCGGTAAAATGATGTACGAATACAATTGCCTATTTTCTTATTTTCGTTTATTGGCAATGTCCGCTTTGATCCCCTGTCACGAGGCAGAGGAAACCGGATCCTGCACGAGAAGTAGACGTCGCTGTAAGTAACAGCTAACAGTAATCGCAGAACAGGTTGTGGCTCGTTACTGCTGCGGACCACTCCAAATGTCTCATCTCCTCGTCAGCAAAGTGGGTCACGAGCCACCGGCTAATTAATACATCCTCCATCCGCGTCCCCCTTTCGGCAATCGATTTTCCACGTGCCTTTTCCTATCACATAGTATGTATGTATAATCATTATGGCCCAGTCGGCACACGATGGTGCATAGGGCACATAATTAGTACACTAAATGAAGCGTATATCGATGACCATGTGGTGACCAGTCTTACGCTTAAAGTGTCAGTCCAGGAACACAAAATATTGCCAAAAAAGGGGGGAAAATATGTATCGTACTACTGCTAATCTGACAGTGATAATCTAAAATCAACAGAACTTTATTTTAATGTTGATTAATATTACTTTGGACATTGACATTTTTCACGTCTCTGGGGGAGTTTTTCGTCACAAGATTCTCTTACTTTTTTAACATATTATTCTCTTGATATTGTGTATAGGTACTAATGTGTTATTTTTATATTTATTTATTTTATTTATTTATTTATTCACACTCTTTATCAAAATACAATTCTATGTTCACTTTACCCAGCTAACAAGGGTACATACCTCGTTCCAAGCTAGGCAATTACATTTTAATATATTATAATAGTTAATATAGAGCACAGACAAACAAAATATAAACTTATTCGGATACACATTTTGATTCATATACACAAAAACATACACATATATACACACATATATATATATATATATATATATATATATATATATATATATATATATATATATTTATATATATATATATATATACATATATACACATGTACATACACACACACGTACATACACATACATACATTCATAAAAACATTGACAATTTATTTATGCGAAACTTCATCGTTGTCATCTATAAATGTTTTTTTTTTTAATTATTCCTTTATATACCTAATGTTACCTTATTATTTTAATTATTTATATATGTATAAATTAAGATATTTCTTTTTGTAATGTACATATATATGAATAAATAAAATTGAAATTGAAAATTGAAAAGTTAAATTGAAACATCCAAATTTCCTCTACTCTTCCATCTATTGACTTTTGAGAAGTCTAAGAATAGAGCTCACCTACTAAGCATTGCCCGAAAACAAATTGTATTTTTTTATACTAAAGTCAAGAGATGGAAGAGTTGAGGAAATGTTGATGTTTAAACATTGGCCGAATGGTGAATGTCACACAGTTACACACAACTGTCTATTAAGTCAAATCTTCCGTCTGAAAAATTCAAAATACCTACGATACATAGGTATATATTTTTAAGCATATTAAATTACATGTCACCATTCAATTTCACTTTAAAGGCTATTAAAGATAACTCTGTTAATTTTCCATCGTAATCGGCACCCATGAGACTCCTTGGAGATGTCGTCAGCGCAAAAGTTTAGATAAGATTTTCTTAGACATAATTTTACAAAGAAACTTTTCTAATGTTTATATTTATAACGTTTTGAAAGCAAGTTTTAGAATGGCATTTGTTTGTCCTATTCGTCGGTCAATCATAAACCTGCAAACATGAATCGAACGAGCTAAAATAGTTGGGCACTTCAAAATGATACGAAAAGATATGAATATCTCAACGTGAAATTTTCTTTTAAAAAACAATATTTTTTCTTACACTTATTACCTAGATACATCCTATTTGATGTAGTATGATTGAAGCGACATATTAAAGTAGATAAAAGCGGTCAAAATTTGGTATCTTGGACGAATGTGTGGGTAATCAATGTATGATAGGATTACGAATGATGAAATCAGGCGAGAGTGCAAATCGAAGACATGTTTAATTGGTAATATTAGGAAAGAGTCGCTGAGAAGATTTGGTCATATAGAAATAATGGATGGAAAAAATATGGTAAAACAGATAAATATGGCGAGAATCAATGTTGACGTAGAACAAAGATGAGCAAGAAAGACGTGGAATGATCGGATAAACCAAAATCTTAAGTCTGCTCTTGTCAAAAGCAGACACAACCGAAGGGCATGTATGACAAGATCTATGAATGCGGAAGAAGATAGTAATGCATCTTAGGATAGATGTGTGTAGCGATTCATTCTCTCTGCCTACCCCGCGGGGAAATGAAGTGATGTTAGTAGTAGTAGTACCTTCAAATAATTGTGGATTTGTTGGAAATTATTGCCTATAGCAAAAAACCCTCCCTTTATTATTATTTGATTATTATGGACATTTTTAATAGCGCCATTATTGAGAAAAAATATCAAAGGCGTTGTTCGACAAATATCCCAACACGTCTTGCAGATACAGAGCGTAAAGGCGGTTGGGATTCTAGTCCCGGTTTCCAATTCTGTTTTATCAATATATTTATATAAACCAGATTATAACACTTTTTGCAGCTACACAGCGCTTGTACGGTTGGGTTTTAATTTGTTTTATCAAATTTTAATTTTAATTTTAATATTGCTTTTTCAAATTTTAAATGATTATTTGCCATACTTGTTATTCCTTCTTTATTTTTTCTTTTTTCTCTGCTGCCATTGGCATGTTTTTATACTTGTTATACTTTTAAACTACTTTTAATTACTTATATTATATATGTTAATAAAATCAATATATTGCTGCTCTTACTATAATGTGTCATTAATTTTGAAGATGTTTTTTAAATTGACCTAAATTTAAATTTACTGTCTTATATTTCACTTAAAGATTCTTCTCATCGTTTCTTTGAATCCCTTAAAATAAATATGTGTTTGTGTTTTTCCTTTTTTAAAAAAAAATGTTATTACTATTTTATTTTATTTTTACATCTGAGCATGTTTTTCATTCTTTATTGCCATTCTTAATTCTTAATTACTCTTACAAGTTTTCTTCATTTTTAATATTATTTCCATTTGTAAATACTCACTACAAACTACAAACCTTAAAATATTTTTTTTTTTCACTTAAATTTAAATTTTTAAACAACTTTCATTTATGTTTTCTTTTTCCTTCTCTTTTTTATACTTTCATAATTAACATTAGATTTAATCTTTTTAATATGGAAACTTCACTGGTCCATTAGAATTAAGTCCAATTGTGTAAAATATTAAACTTTGTAACTGTACTGTATGTTTCCTGAATAAAAGAAAATAAAAAAAAAATAAAAATAAAAAAATAAAATAAAGAAATATGTTAGTGTACCTAGGACCCTAGTATGATGAAGTATAACTAAATTCAATCCGCTTTTACATTATTTAATGTTTAAATCTTCTACACGTATTTTTCTCCTAAACATGTGTTAACACACCTTTCCCCTACTTTCAACTCAGCTAACGTTCGTATAATAAAGAATAATATGTCGCCATTCAAACATGCCGAAGATTTATTTAATCGGAAATAATATCTAGAATCATCGTTTGTCGCTATCAATACCTACGTATGTGTGTATTCAGTCGATTTAAACGGCTCGCTATGGGAAAGTTTTTAAAACGAATTTAAATGGAGTCGGTTTCACAACCTTAAAAGCGTAATAAATTTAACAAAAGTGCCTACCTGCGACTAAAAAAGTATACGTTGAGGATGAATTTATGCAGTAAAATAATTATTCTATTATGGATAGATGAACTATTTAATTCATTAAATACAAACCTATAGTTGATTGTGGAAATTTCATGATAATTTTTATTATTTTTGAAAGGAACGGGAAAAATGTATGAATAATATTCGTTTTTGGTTTATTACTGATAATTCCTTTGAAATCGATGCATCAAATGTTTTTCCTTCTTATTGCGGTATCATATTTTTAACAATGAAGTTTGATTGATTGCCACAATAAATATCTATTTAGCGTTGTGATAATTTACTCAAATACTTATTTCAATTTAAAAGAAAACTAAAAAAGCGTATTAATTCCAATTTCAATTAATTTTCCTTTCAGGTAATATAAGACGCAATTAATGTGTTTATTTTTACTTTACCTTTGTTCAAAAACGTAAAAAAAATATTTAAAAATTTAATATATTTTTGAAAAGTAAAACGAACCAAGCACTTCGCTTAGAGAGGTAGTAACGTGTTAAATAACATGTGAAATGTGTGAATATTGCTATTCAAGATTTTTTTTATTTGATTTTGTATTTTACATAAAATTTGGAAGCCGTTTTCAGTTGGTCGTATATAACCTTCTTAGAAAAATGCGAAACGGGGTTTCAACCTCGGACCTCCGATCCGCGGGTCCGCGGGTCCGCGACACTTCACGAGACCGCGACCAGTCTCGGAAATTATTTCTTATTTTAGCTTTATGAAACCTAGTTGAGTTCTAATTTCAGAGGTAATTCCAAAGAATGTTTCAGTCTTTTGATACTTTCGGCCAAAATCAGAAATCGGTGCGGGAAAGTTTTCTAAATGTCTGCCAACCTTGGCACTGAATAACGCGATATCTCCTGCGGTGGTGGCGGCATTGAGAAACACGTTCCTCTTCTGCCGCCCGCCTCAGCGTCGGGTGTGAAGTAAGTCGCGTAACAGTAAACTTGGTCTCCGATGCACTTTCCAAGGCACTCGCCAGAGGCAGGGCCCACAGCGCTGTGCAG
The DNA here is from genome assembly GCF_059751315.1 of Micrasema longulum. Classification (NCBI taxonomy): domain Eukaryota; kingdom Metazoa; phylum Arthropoda; class Insecta; order Trichoptera; family Brachycentridae; genus Micrasema; species Micrasema longulum. Next base: position 43,142 of record NW_028280390.1, read on the forward strand.
TCTGCAAATCGCCCGAGCCAATACGTACTTTCGTTATCTAAATTCGGTAGAGTAAAGTTGAGTTAAGTCCTCCGAAGACCTGAGACGCGTTTTATAGTCTGTAAATGTTATATTTTCAAACACACTGCATCAAATTGGCGAATCAACACGTGCAGGAAAAATACTCGAAAGAAAAAGTCGACTCAATTTTACTTAACCTAGGTATTAGAAAATACACTTACTTGTATCAAACTAAAAACGATAAGTTAAAGATAGTTCCTTTCCGAAGTTTTAAAAATAACCATACGGTCATTTAAAAAAAATCATTTAGGTACCTACCCATAAATTTTGACTTGCGTTGTAACAATAACGTTGTAATAATAACGCAAAATTATTTATATTGAAGTATTGCCAAATTAAAAACCCGAAGAAATTATTTTAAGCACGCATTCATTTTGGGAGTGAAGAAATATTTCTGTGCATTCCTCGTGATTAAGTACTCGGCTTCTGATTTACCTTCCTCTTTGCAAAACCAACCAGTCGGTGGCAGATTGCTTTGATAATGACATAGAAAGGCCAATTTCTAATGAAGGTTATCGTATTTCACAATACTGAGTAAAATTATGAGATGCTTCCTCTTTCTGTTCCTTTTATTGTTTGGTGTAATATTTTATAACATTTTAATGCGTTCCTTTATTTTATTTATTTTTACTCCTCAGATGACACACAGGGGTTTTTATGTTTACATATATAATTCTTCTGTACGTGTGATGTCACTGAGCTCCTAAATGGCTTAACCGATTTACGTGCGGTTTTCAGAGAAATGTAAATCTTTGCGCTGCGCGTGTTCATAGATATTAAAATCTCCAATCTAATATGTAAAAAAAAAGTTAGGAGCATAAATGTTTTATTTATCGATCTACCAGGGTTACACTCGAGCAGAATGCGAATACAGAAAAATGTAAGGATGTTATTTTTTGTGTATAAAAAAAGTTTGTCTTTGAATATTTGCAAACAGCATTCGTTTTTTGTGGATCTCAATCAGATTCTTTTCTTCAATTCCTTATAATTTCTACTCATTTATTCTTTTTACTGGATTTTTAGTAATACTAAAGTAATATTATCTGACATTCAATAAATTTTAAAAAAATGTATTCCTTCATAAGTACACCCTTGTTGGTGAGAAGAGCGGAGTTTGACATTTGCTAAAAAAAATCCATATTTGAAAAATATTTATTTGGTGTTTTAGAATTCAACCATAAACAAGTACCTCGGTACCTACTTATCAATGAAAAGTCTTTTTCCTCAAATCCGGCCAGTTTTTGCACGCTTTCACGACACAATCGGACCCGGTAGGTGGCGCTGCGATCTTAATGTCTAATGTCACTTAGTATATAATTTATCGAAAATTCGAATTTTTCGAGATTATGCGTTTGATGAACCAGCTAATAGCACGCAAGCTAATGTAATGGCAGGACAACGTCTGTCGAGACCGCTAGCGATAAATAAATGATAAAAAATATGACGTATTATTTCTTGGGTTGTTTTAGTTTTTGCCTCGAACTTACGTCGAAAATTTGAGGCCGAAGAAAGTATTGGACGATTGAACGATATGGCAAAAGCGCACATGCCGTAGGTCCAGTGCGTCCCCTCAGGCTTCTGGCACTTTCTACCTTCACCGTCACTAAGCGCAAGTACCCACATTTCTATTAAATTGATTGTATGGTGTATGCATTTTCTTCGCGCAAGCGGAAAGCCACTATTTGACGCAGGTAAATACAGCTCTTAGGTTAACTTGAGAATTGTAACCTCCACAGTAAAAATACATTAAGTGACATACGTACCAACTACTAACATCTCCTGTTCCCACATTTGTAATACAAAACTTTGACTACAAGTGCCCATAAATAGGTATAAATCTTTAAGTTTATTTCAACAGAGAGGTAAAACATTTCTGTTTGAACATCTACATTTCCTCGACTCTTCCACCTGTTGACTTTTGTGAAGTAAGGGAGCTGAAACCTTTATCACGTGGGTAAGATTCATCCGGCTGAACCAAATCACCTGCTAGGCAACGCTTGAAAACAATTTTCCAATTTTTATACTTCTTCTTTTACCAGGTAGTTAATTCAACAATGTTTGAGTATGTCCAAATGCTTGCAGACTGGCTGGATTTCCTCCCTAGGGAGTTATTCATATTTAAATTTATTTTAACAGAGAGAGAAAACATTTTTGAGAATGGAATATGGAAGTCTAGGCATTTACAGGACTTATGACCTGTCATTGGCTGGTTTAAGTGGCCACTTTACACACTGCGTAACATTCACCATTCTGCCCGTGTTTAAACATCCACATTTCCTCAACTCTTCCATCTGTTGACTTTTGTATGTATATTATTTATACTTCCCTTTGTAAAAGGGACAAACCTTGTAGACGATGAGGGGTGGTTTTAGAGCGACAGTGAAAGGGACATTGAAAGTTGTAAATGTAAATATTTGTTCGCGCTTTTCCTTACTGAATTTAGTTAGTAAAGGATGAAATATAATCAATTCGTAATTTTTTTTTTAAATACTTGCTTGTATAAGTGAATCCGAAGAAAGACATGTTGTCTTTAAAACGGATTCGGGTATGTGGTGGATGCTTTCAATGTTGACTTTCGTGATGAAGTGCCTATACTTCCATATTCCCTTCTCAAAAAGGTTTTCCCTCTCTTTTTAAATAAATTTAAAAATGAATAACTCCCTAGGGAGGAAGTCCAGCCAGTCTGCAAGCATTTGGACATACTCAAACTTTGTTGAGGTATAAATCTACTCACCTGAAGAGAGCTTCTAATTCAATTTTGTAAATTCAATCACCCGCCATAATGTTCTTAATTCGCTACATTCACAGTACCTTTACTCATTTATGTATAACACGATTCTAGACTCTGAGTAATAGCGCGTTATTGCTCTGAGATTTTAGCTAAACTTAGCGATTTAACAGGTGGCAGCTAGACGTAAATCAAAGTTTTTTTTTGTTTTATTTTGACAATAATAATATCTGCACATTCGAAATGAAAGATGAGATACTGAGATAATTGTGAAAGAAGAAAAATAGACATTCGTACACAAATAATATAATCAAACAAAATGGCATCAAAATGGATACAATATTTAATATTCTAGCGCCCATGGTTAGAAGTTAAATGAGATTAATAATGTATTTATTATTTATGTTCAAAGCATCAATTTCGTGGTCAAACATTTTATCCTAATGTTAGTAAATATTAGTATTCAATTCAACTCATTTATTTAAAAATAACATATACATTGCACACATGCATTCAATACCTATAATCTATAACCTTCCAATATCTATTAAAACAATTAGTAACGAGAAAATGTTCAAAGAGGCTATAAAAAATGGATAGTGGAGGTAGGTAGAAGTAAAATGGATTGTCTCATTCGCCCAAACCAATATTGAATCAACCGCTCCACAAGTGTATAGCTTATGTTAGGTTTTTGTTATTTTCATTTTGCGTTTTGTAATATAAATAATATAGATGTACATATATATTCCTAGTTTTTAAAACTGTGAATATTTTGTTAATTATCTCTGTTTATTAAGTTAGTCTTCTTTCTTTATTCTCTAATGTAAAAACACTTCAAAAAAGTATATTGTTAAGTGTCCTAGGCACGGGCAACCCCAGTGAGGTCACATTATTTTTATTATTAATTATAGTTTGTAAGAGAAAAATGTAATTAAATAAATTTAAAAATACGTACATATTATAAAAAAGAAAAAATACACGAAAGAGACTCATGTCAAAGTAGTAGGAGATTCCTGTTCCGGAAAACCCCTTCGGATACACGGAACAGATCAACATCCAGAGCGATTTTGTTCAGTATAGCGGTAGACCTTCCAACGGCAGGATGGTCCTGTATATCGGAATATGAAACAATCTATGCTGACGCTGTCTAAGGTATCAGGAACATAAAAACCAATGATCATATAATCTCAGCATTATTGACCATACCGCGCAACAATCGATAAAAATGTGTAGTCAAATACACATACCTTCAAGTCTCTAAACTGCTGTAGCCGAGCATACCCTGGAGAAACTCGGTCGGGTAGAGCCTAATACCCGCACTCTCTCATGTAGAGATATCTCAGAAACTTCCTTTAGATTTTCTCTATCATAAGAGAATACTTCAGTTCATGTGGCCCCCAAATCATCGAGCCACTCTCGAGTCTACTTCGCACTAAGGAGTTATAAAGAGTTCTCAGTGCCTGGCATTACGCAAAACGAATCCTAACACATCTTCAATGAATTATCACTGATTGTCTATTTGTGTTCATGAAATGTCACGGTGCTCACAAATCTATATAACCACTTACCCACTTGTTATGTCTACCGGTTTCGAGACGTACCCGTCTCTTCGTCAGGACATTCTCTTTAGTGCATGTTTGAATGTCCGAACCACCACCACCACCATGTTGGTGGTGTTTGCATCCCCTTAAACTCTGCGTGTAATTTATGCATTTTTTCGAATTATTGCTATTTTATTGATGGCAAAAGTGAAAGTGTATTTTATTATTTGCATGTTGGTGTCCTGATGAAGAGACGGTTGGGTCTCGAAACCGGTAGATACAAAAAGTCGGTAAGTTGTTATACACTTATATTTACTTACATTAGTTCGTAATTTATTTGTTCAAAATTCTTTTGTTTTTTTTTTTATATTAATGTTTTATTTTTATATTTGGCTAGTTGTTGTTATTTGTGTAGGTATTGTTATCCATTCTCTTATTGATTTTGAATTGTACCTATATGACTTTGTAAATATTATATAACTTGCATTTCGCCCGATATTATTATGTTTCGGTTGAAGACTGAATAGTTATTTTTGATCGTAAATTTTTCGTGTACCTTCCTTAATTAAATTAGTATTATTTTAGATAAAAATAAAACTAAACTCATGTAAATACGAGAGAAGCATAATAAATTACTTGATCGTGTCGTGTTTCTGTTTTGTGCATTTTTACCACAAAAAATTGGGCTGTTCTAGAATAAATAAGTAGGTGCCTAGGTATATAATCTAATGTTAGAATATAATTACAAAATGTGTAATCACCCAGAAAGTTATCAGTAATTTAAAATAACTGTTCCGCTTAATTGATACCACAAATTACAAAACTTCTGAAACCAAAACTAATCGACGAATTAACCCCAATTTAGGAACGTAAAAAGAGTAATTATTAGTGCACAAGATGCAATTAATCTATGTACGTATGTACGTGGGGTAGACTGGGGCTATTCCGATCACTTTCAATGATCGGGTTGTGGTCCTGTGGCTAGTGTCTCGGACTCACGGACCAAAGGTCTGTGGTTCGAATCCCACTCTACCCCAACTCAATTCCCATTTTCTAATAGTGAGTTATTTACAACTCGTTGAAAATGGTCCTCAAAATGAAATATTTGGGTAAATCATAAGAACGCAAATATATTTTTTTTAATTATTCCTTTAACAAAATAAAAACTAATATATATTTTTTTAATATTGCTAAATATCAAACGTTAGTTTTTTTCATTTTATATTTTCATTAATAATCACATAAGGTATACAAAAAATAATAAAAAGAATCCTGTAAAACTCTTCACTGATCCAAATCACATCAGCAGTGGGATTACTCGGATCAAACCTAATAGAATAGTTTTATATGAAGAAAAAAATAAAACAATATCGTAGATATTAGAATCCAAAGCTAATGAACGTATTATGACACTAATTTACACTCTTTTTGGGTTACATATCGCACAAATGATAACATTATTAGACCTTTTTTATTGGCACTACTCTTTACAAGCAGAACACTGAATGCAAACCTTCTTTGAAGGATGCACAAAAACTTCGTTGAATTAGATGCAAAACTATTTTCTTGAAGCCCCAGCCAACAAAGAAGCAGTGAAGATTTTTTTACTATCCTGTAGTAGTTTTTCCTTATTATTTTTTATCTGCTTTGCGTTAAAATTTTTCTCCAAAAAAACATGAAAACCTAAGAAATTAATTTTGATTTCACTTTTATTCTGTTTACTGTGCCTTTAAATAGAAATACATAATATTTTAATGTAACTACATTGCTTACATTCGCAGAAAAATGCCAAGAACGTAGATAATAATATTACATCAGCCTTTTATTTGATACCCAACTTGTACGATCTTAACAAAGATGAATTTTTAGCTGTCAAACCACGCAAACTGTATTACCGGTAATTTTTTTATTACAACATCCAATAAATGGCGGTTCTACATCTATTTTAATTCATTGTTATTTCGAACAATAGCCGAGATACAGCCAATTTTCTTAGCTCGATCCGAATAACCCCGCCTGATCAGAATAGCCTCAGTCTACCTTTTATGTAGACCCACTACGTAAATAGGCAGTTAGATTGATATTATTAGATGTATTAACCTAATGACTTCCATTTTAAAACAATTTGCATTATAAGTGATAAATATGTTAGACATGGGAATTAAATTAAAATATATTTTAAGGAAAGTAAAAGGTGAAAAAATAACTGGTCAAAGTTTAGTATGTTTTTTTCAAAGATGGTCGAAACCCGGTGTTTATAATCTAGCTATTTTCCCAAAGAAGTAGGCAGATAAGATAGAACGCCCACATACTATCTTTACAATTAAACCTCGCTTTCTTTGCATTTTCTCATGCGCGCACGCCAAATATAATCAGTGCTTACTTTGAAAATATTTGTTGAATTTGGTTTCATGCCATATCATTCTCGGTCTTCCTAGTTTTCTGCATCCATCAACATACCTGTCATGGTTTTATCCTTTATTTTTAACTAACGCAGCATCCAGCGTTGTAGCTGGGGCATGAGCGCCCCTGACAAGATTTGAATTTTGCGCCCCCCAAGACCTATTTTCTTAAAACCGCGTGCGCATATCAAACTGAAGCCGACAAAACTACTCATAAATGAGAAGTTTTATGTTTTGGCCATTAGTTACTCTGTAGACGTCGCTTACTACGCAATTGCCGATTTAAATTAAATTACGCCATGTTGTGTCATCTAAGTGTCAAAACTATTAAATCTTAAGCTAGGGTTTCCTAGGACAGCGGTGCCCGCATCTTAACGGCCGTAGTGAACGGTGATGCGGTGGGAAGCCGTCGTAACGTCGTCTAGAGAGTGGTTTCCTAGGGAAACGGTGGTAAATGGTGTTGATAACATCGTTTTACTAGGAAACCACACTCTAGTCATCGTTACGACGGCTGTCCACCGCATCACCGTTCACTACGGCCGTTAAAAATACGGGCACCGCTGTCCTAGGAAACCCTAGCTTAAGTGTTTAGATGTGTGTAAGCGTGAGCATCATTAAAAAAGAAGTGGGAGCGTATCGCAACCAGATAGAATGAACTTTTTTTTTTAGATGAAAAAAAGAATTATAGTTTGAGCAAGAACGATAGAGGAAAAAGTGTAGTGCATCAATAATCAAATTGCTAAACGAACTCCCTCTCTAAACAAGAGAGTCTTGCTTCATCAGAGGTAGAAATGTTGAGTGTAAATTTAAAAATTTAGTTGAATTAAATGTAATGTTTTTTTAATTAATATTAATACTATCCACAACAATTTAAACACTAAACAATACAATGAGAAGAAGGATAAAAAATATAAATATATATGTTTATGTGTGTGTATATATATATATATGTATGTGTATATATATGTATATGTATGGATGTGTATGTAAGGGTGTTTATGTATATGTGTGTGTATATATGTATGAATATTTATGTGGGTATGTGTATGTATATATGTATGTATATGTGTGTATGTACGTATCTGTGTGTATGTGCGTGTATGTATGTGTATGAATGTTTATAAGGGTGCACACGTGTGTGTGTGTATATATATGAAGATATATAAATGAACATATATGTTAGTCTGTCTTAGCACGGGTCTTATCCTACTAGGCATTACTTTATAAAATATATTTTAAAAGAAGAAAATAAAAAATTAAAATTAAAAAAAATAATAATAATAATATTTAAGAAATATTTATTTAAAAGGGTGTTTTTACACTAGAGTATTACATATTCCTGGACTTTCACCTGAAACGTAAGACGGACCATCTAACCTTCATACAACAAAAATGATCCATATACGCTGCGGTCGATGTACCAATGCAGTGCCCTATGCACCAGTAGGTGTGGAAAGGGGGGTGATGATAATGATGAATAATAACAGTAGGTCCAAAAATTATTACACTGTTTTTTTGTACAAAATAATATTTGACCATACGTACTCGTATGTACCTAATTCACCTACATACCAGAATAAAATGTTATTATATTTATTTAGTATATTTATTTATTTATACTTATTTTTTGTGCACACGTGCTATGATGGTATAATACGATGATATTGTTACAAAAAAAACGTAAAACTGACACAGCCCCATTTACCTAAATATTTTCCTTTTGAAGCCATTTTCTAAAAGTTTAAAATTAAAATTATGCTATTTTATGAATAACAAATGAAAAAGTAGGTACTGAAAATGTTTTCACTCAAAACATACCTTATTTATATTTCGAATCAAGTCAACCTTTTGCGAAGAAGAGAGAGATGTCTTCAGGCAAATCTTCTAACTCATAAACAACACAAAACACGTTAGGCTGCTATTCAACTCACAATAATAACTCCAGGATTTAGAATCGTGCACAGAACTACCTAGCAATATTTAAAAAAAAACAGTATTCGAATTCAAATTGTTGCTAGCTTCACTGTTTTTAAATATTTATGTCAAATGGAACACAAATTCACGAATTTTATTTAAATGGAAAAATTCGGCGGGAGAACACCTGCGCGCGCAACTCCGAGAAGAGAACTAAAATGTTAAGCTTTTGTTGGCCAATCGCACAGCTCTCCGAACGACTCTGCAGATGGCTAGCCTGAGCGACTAACTGAAAGGTAAGCCCGCTGTACTATAACTTTGTCAATTGTTAGTGACGCAAATAACGAAAAAATAAATAATATTTTTTTACATAATTTAGAGACGAAGAAATCGTTGAGGTGTGGGTATAGACAATTTTATGACCTGCCATTGTTTGGTAGAAGTGACCACCATATGCACTGTATAACATCACATTTCTGTCTCTTTTGGGCTTCAACGCGTACCTGGATCACGCACGACAAGGTATGGTCTAAGGTCTCTTCTACTCGCTTGTAGTGAGTACAACAGGCCTACCGGAGTCCCACAGATTGCCAAAAAATGACTATATTCATTAAAAAAATAAATTACTACTTGAGGAGGTACGTGGAATGAGAAATTTAGCTTTAAGTTCTGCTTTTTCCTCTGATATTTCTTTTTACTATAATATGTAAATGTTTAATATGAATTATTTTTGTTATTTGTTTTAATTTCTTTGTATTATATACTTAACTTGCCATCTTATTTCAGTTTCATGAACATATTATTGCTTGTTCCCATATTGTTGTTATTACCATACCTTTATTCCGTATAAAATAAATATTATTCTGTCCCAAAATGAGTTTGTTGTAACTCCTGAGAGTACAAAAAAATACATATGTATGATTAAATAAAATAAAAATAATTTTTAAAAAACATAGAAACATTTCATGTAGGTATCTTGATAAAAATACTTTAATGGTTAAATCCATCTGATAAAAAGCTTTTACAAAACCGGTTCCCAAGTCCCGTGGCTAATGTCGCGGGCTCTCGCTCAAGATCTTATGGCTAACCTCACTCTAACACAACTTAATTCCAATTTTCTAATTGTGAGTTATTAACAACTTGTTAAAACAAGCCCCACAATTTAAATAATTAAGTAAATCGCAAATATTTTTTTAATATTGTAAAAATTATAATTAAACATTTTTTTGGCAGATTTCCAAAATATTTTCAAGTATGGTATAGGCCACTTTTCTATTTGGGGTTCTCAACCACCGATATTGAGTAATTTAATACATTTATCAGATTCGCAGGAGTGTTGTAGATTTCAGATCAGGGGTGCTATCCTGAATCACTCTCGTGGCACGAGAAAACAGTTTTCCTCGTGAGAGCGTTTAGAATACCAGCCAGGGTTCGAAGCTCGAATTATATCCACTATCTGTAAGATTTTATGAGTTGCCAAACATTAGTATGTCCGCCTCGAAGTCAGTGCGTTTACCTACCATGCAAGAGGTCTCGGGTCCGATCCCTGACATGATCCACACGAAATATTTATTGAAAAATGTGTTTTTACATTAGCGTATTCCATATTCTCTGGACTGGCACCTAAAGAATAAGACTGATCATCTTACCATCGTGTAACAAAAATGATCATTATACGCTGCGATTAGTGTACCAATGCAGTGTTTTATGCAGCATTGTGTACTGAAAAAGAATAATGAATGAAATATTTCTTTTATTTTTACCATAAGATTATACCCAGAACGCTATTAAAACAATCAGTTTGAACAGTCTTAAACTTAAACTTCGTAGATTTTCTAAATAACAATACAATCACATAATACTATTTCGGCCTCGTCGTGTAATGGTCAGCGCGTTTGTCTTTTATTCAAGAGGTCTCGGGTTCGATTCGTGACATGGATGATATGAAATATTTATTTAAAATGGGTGTTTTCACACTAGAATATTTCATAGTCTCTGGACTGGTACCTGAAGCGTAAAACTGATCATCTTTCCTTCATTTAACAAAAAAATTATCAAGATACGCCGTGATTGGTGTACCAATGTAGTGGTGTACCACCCTATGTACCATTGGGTGCGGAAAGGGGAAAAAAATAAAAAATCTTTTTATGTTCAGATATGCATTTAGTTATAATTTGTTTCTATGTCCTTTTATTAAAATTTTGGCGAGAACGCGATATATTATACAATAAATTACTTATTTTAAAAACAAATAGTAAATAACATAGTTTATTTAATAAATCTAAGAAAACAAATCATTCATAGAAACCTTTTTTAGTTTTACCTATTACTTAGTGACGTCATAACGTCTCAGAGACAGACCTGCGTTACACTAACTTTGCACAGGTAAAGAATCGTGCTTCAAAGTTTTATGAAGAGTAGGAGAGACGCACGTATAGATTTATTCTTAAACGAATGAGAAGGCAATATTTTCACCTTTCCCTACAATTTGGACCATCACTCATAAAATACATATTATTTTTTTGTGTAATCTGCCCGTGTGGGGAATTCAAGGTCAAATATGTTGATAGGTAGGTAGTGCTTATTTTTAAATTAAGAATCTTAGTTGATTGATGGATTGAAAAACCCGCCATTATTTTTTTTTTAAAATAAATAGTTTCGTTCTTACGATTTACCCAAATATTTTAATTTTGTGGCCATTTTCATGATAATTTTTCTATCCCTGTTCCCCATATGCAACGTTTTTCTATCTCTTACATGAAGGTAAGGTGATCAGTGTGGCGCTTCAGAGATATTAAAGAATTGAAGTGAGACACCTTCAAAATAAATATTTCAAGTTGATTCTTATAATCCTGGATTAAATTTGTAAAGGTAATTAGTGGACCTGACAGACTTTGTCCTGTCCGAACGTTGGCTTGCCACCAAATGTATTCTTGGGCTGGTTCACCAAACGTATTCTTGATTTTCGAATTTTCGATAAACTATACATATATTTGACATTGAGTTTGACATTTCAATTTTTTCGTTTCGTCATTGGGTGATTTGCTTATGCCCAGAGCAAAATAAAAAAAATGGAATATCACCAGCCATATGCATAATTTTTCTGCTCGTGTAAAAAATATTAATAAATATTGAATTTATGTGGGTACCTAGGTACTTGTATCTGGTTGAATTTCAAAACATGAAATAAATATTTTTTAAATATGGAATTCTTTTTGCAAAATGTTAAACTTCGTTTTCACATTTTTTACATTCCTTTAATGACTGGTAGGCAAAAATTATTTTATATTTTACTTATGTTTTTATAACCTTTCCAATTCATTTATCTCAAATTCATTCTTGTACAAATTGTTTATTAATCAATTTTGTTTATATTTTTTTATGTTCAAACTGTTCCCTATTATTAACATATTACAACAGAGATGAAGAACATTCGAGAGAAGGTAATATAGAAGTCTAGGCATCTACAGGGCTTCAAGGGATTCAAGGAAATAATCTGATTGAGATCCACAAAAAACGAATGTTGTTTGTAAACATTCGAAAACAAACTTTTTTAAACACAAAAAAACAATATCCTTCCATTTTTTGGAAGTGCATTCATTTCGAATGACCCTGGTAGATTGATGAATGAAACATTTATGCTTCTAACTTATTTTTTACATATTAGATTGAAGATTTTAATATCTACGAACACGCGCAGTGCAGAAATCTGCATTTGTTAAGCCGTTTAGGAGGAATTCAGTGACATCACACGTACGGAAGAATTATATATGCGAAGCTAACTTATAAATAAGCGGTGCTACATACATGTTATGGAATATAATATCTTTTGGTGACTTATATGAAGGGCGTCGGAGTTTTTAAAAAAATGATAAAATCTGATATCATTAAATTTATAAAATTACTAAAATGGACTATTTTGATACAAGTTAATACGGTTTTTGCCACCATTCGTGTTTATTTTTTATTTTTATTTATTAAGGAAAAACAACAGTTGTTATATAAGAATACAAAATATAAAAAATAGTACATACATCCAGTTAAAGTTTTTCACAAATATAATGAGAGAACATGTTACACAGTAAAGAGAAAAATGAGAAAAAAAAGAGCTCGTCAGAAGGTTAAGGGATGAGGAAATAGAGTGGATGAGTGGAGGAGAGGGATTTTCATAATATAGACCAATTATTTTTTTAAATATTATAATAAATAAACATAATTAAAGGAACATATGTTTCATATAATGTTCATTTTGCAGTGTTTCAAAAAGGTTTTTTTTAAGTCACAAAATTTTGTATTAAAAATATCTAAATGGGGACAAAGTAAATTAAATTTGGAGCCGCTACGATAAATAAACGAGTTTTGAACATAACTTTTTTTGGGCAGTGAATTATAAAAAAAATGAACGTGTCGTGTTGACTTTACGGGACAATTGATTGAAATACGCTCCAAGAAATATGGTGTTTGCAATATGGTCATGAGGATGAACGACAATATCCGACGAGGGTCTCCATATAATTTGCCATACTCACATTGAAAGTAATAGAGTTAAATTCAATTACGTTTTTTTTTTAATTAAAGGAGTAATTCGCTTATTGAGAAAAAATCATTTTTAGGATGAAGTACTTTCGCTGTCACTCTCTCGCAAATGCCTCCCCAATACTGTGCGAAAAAGACAACAGAAATTCAGATTGATTTTACCTGACTAAAATCGATAAAATCAACGTTTCGCTGTCCCGTTTTCCGCGCCCCAAAATATAACCGTTTTATATAAGGTTTATATTTGAAGCACTAACTTTGTGGTCTTCTTCAAACAAACAATCTTCTTTGCTTTGAAACCGGTCGGTGAAAAATAAAAATTAGTGGTTAAAAACAAAGTTGTTTTATTTATTTTATTATGCCGTTTTTTTTAGAAAAAGTATCAGAATGAAATATTTGTGTCGACAGTTTTTCAAAATATTTATCATATTTGTATACCGTATGTCCAAAGACGGCAGATAAAACTGGGCGCTTTTGCGTTTTTAAATGATCCTAACTCCCATAAGAAACAATTTATCAAAAAAAAAAAAAAACAATAGAGACACGCCAATAGTAAATATCTATAGTGTACAAAAAAATCACTCCTCAAATGCCATAATTCAGGGGAAAAATACGGACATACGTTTGAGTAGCCAGAAAAAAAATAGCTGTGTTAATTTATCTATGCTGAGTTACTATATTATGTCCCAGGTTTGATTCCCATCGGGGATCAAAATACGAGGTAATCAAAATACGAGGTGTACTTAGTGATTTCTCACTGTAATATTTTTACTGGTCTCATTAGATCGATGTAATTAAAACAATTTTTAATATTAAAATTGTCTAAATATGAGAAATAGTGAACAATCATCATTATTTATCCGCCCTTATGATGCGTTGGGCACTTTACAAAGATATCGGGATCGATTCCTAATGATATAATAATTTAAAATGATTTTACTCAAGCCTGGATGTTCTGCGCTGTAATTCACCTCTATGATTGGGCCCCTTGGCCTGTTGTTGTGAATACATAAATCATACCAAATTACTTCACCAATTGCAGTGGATCTCAATTACACTGATTGACTTTTTTTTTCATTTGTTATATTACGTTAACTGAAGAATGAGATTTTTATATTATTTTTCCACCACGGTAAGGTTTTCGAATAAAACTTGTTGAAAATGTATAAAATTTAACTCTGTGTGGAATGATCTAATTACTTAACACTGATTTACTTACGAAATATATTTTAATTCGATTTTCCTGTATTATATTGCTGGTTTGACTTTTTTAAGGTCCCAACAATAGTTCATAAACATGTTTTCATTCCATTTTCCCTTATAGGGCGATAAAATATGATTTCCATTAGCCTATGACTCTCTCCCATAGTCTTCCAAACGGAACTCTATGCCATATATGCATGCGCCCATGAAAATTTGCGCAGACAATACAAAAACAAAAGAATTTATATTATTTCAGATAGTCAAGCTGCTCTACAAGAACTGAATTCTGTCGAGATCAAATCTAAATTAACCTTGGAGTGCCTACGGGCGCTTAATTGTGTCGGTAAGTGCAACAGTGTGACATTAATTCGGGTACCTGGACACTCAATCATCGACGGTAACGAGGCAGCTGATGAATTGGCAAGACTAGGAGCTGAGACAGCCCCAATAGGCCCTGAACCTACTGTGGGTTGCCTAAAAATGCTCCCCGTAATGAGCTTAGGTCATGGTATAGGAAGCAGAGTGTAATGCTCTGGCAAAAAGTACCTGGTTAGCACCATGCGAAAAAATTGATAAAAGGGTACTCGCAAAGTTTTGCTTTTGACCTAATAAAGCTGAGCCAAAATAAAGTGAGGGTTACCACCGCCCAGGGA
>NW_028280391.1:0-16616 GCF_059751315.1 Micrasema longulum
TATAAGGCGGTTTGATTTTAAAACTAACATTGAAGTCTGAGTATGAGCGCAACAGCCTCCTAAAGCAAGCGTCTTGAGGATGCGGCAGTGGACCTGGCTTAGACATGTGCTGCGCATGCCTCAGGAGAGCTTAAACCCAAGTTGCCTTTTCTTTAAACCTGCGGGCTCGCGCCGTTCTAGAAGGCCGTCGATGACGATCTTTCGACTCTATTAGCGGAATTTAGGGGCGCTGGATTGCCGTGGGAGAGGGCAAAAATGCAGGCTGGCGATAGGGTCTCCTGGAGGTAACTGGTGATGTCCACATGTTCCACTTAGGAGCGGATGTGGAAAAGAAGAAGAAGAACCTGTGATATTCCAAAATAGTTTATTTTAATTAATTTTCTCATACGTTTTCGAGAAACTACGCCATAGAATATTCTCTAATTTTTGCAGCGCGTAAGAAAATATTTTTTATATCAAACCCTGCAGTACGGAACATCATCATTTGAAGTAAAAAACTGCGTATATTTTAAACCCCAATCTTTATCATTTTGTAATTTCCGCCTTGCGACCCAACCTAGGGTTGAGTGCCGAAAGCCGACAACTCCGAAATACGAGCATTAAGTAGGCATATTTACAAGCCCCATGGCTGATGGAGCTCTGATAGCGGCAATGGCGCCTCAAAGGGCCCCACATCGGCTGTACACATATCCGAAAGGGTAAGCAGAGTAAACAATGTTACCGTCTCGTTTTCGGCTTGTCACAGCATCAACGCGAAGATGGAATAAAAAAAAAGTGAATGGCAACGTAAATTATTTTTCGCTGTCCGAACGAATGAAAAATACAGTAAAGTTTGTGAATTAGAAACGGAACCCTGGACGAACGATTTGGACTCAATAACTACTCAGATGAAAATTCTAAAAAAAATCTAGTGGAGATAAATTTATTCATTTTATACTTTATATACATATACAATTTATAAACATATAAGAGTGGGCATATTGCTTTAAGGCAATTTCTTCCTACCTACCCAAACCGTTAAGTTTGAGAAAATTAGAAGTACTTAGACAGGTTTAAACAGAATACTTTTTTATATAACAATTTAAGACAAAAATTAACTCAAAAATTTACACTCTACCATGAAAAGAAGAGAAGAGAGATGATAGGATGGAAAAAAGAAGGAGAAAGAAACAACTAAAACATTTAGATAATGACATTTAAATCTTGATTTGAATGTAAATAAAGAAGGGGAGCGTCTCTAAGATTAGTGGGTAGATTATTCCACAATCGAGCAGCTACTACTGCGAAAGAGGAAGCAAAAAAATTAGAGCGGTGAAGGGATATTAAAAGAGTTCTCTCGTTACTAGAGTGAAGACATATTCCATTTTGTGATAGAGGTTGGAAGAGCTCTCTCAGATAAACAGGCAAAGTAGGATTATTCAAAATTTAGTGAAGAACTGATAGAGTGTGAATGTTTCTTCCACCATAAATCCACCACGTAATCATAGTGTAGTGGTTGGTGGGTTCGCTAGCCATGCTTGAGGTCTTTAGTTCGATTCCTGTCAGGATCCACATCAATATTTGTTTATAAGGTGGTTTTATACTACAATGTATTATATTACGGCCCATGAACTGCAACTGAAGTGTACGACTCACCACAATGAGACAAGTCGTAACCTGTCACGCGCAAAATGCTTACACTTTTGACGAACATTCGGCCGCCGAATGTTCGGCGCTGCGTTCGAGAGCGTGAACGAATATTCGGTATTCAGCCAAATCACTATTCGTGGCATTTCTAGTTAAATTTCGCAGTGTTATTACCTTTTAAACCAATATTACCAATCCAACCTGCCAGGAATCGAACCAAGGACCTCAGGAACGGAAGGCAAACGCGTCAACCACTCCACAATGAGGTGGACTTATTTTGCGTTTTTTTTTTCTTTTTTGCGTGTTCTTATAATTTACTAAATTATTTAAATTTTGGTGGATATTTTCAAGGGGTTGTAAACAATTCGCTATTAGAAAATGAAAATCAAGTAAGAGTGGGGTTCAAACCTTGGACCTCTGAACCATGAGACTACTATTCTGCCTGTGTTTAAATATCCACATTTCTTAAATTCTTCCATCTGTTGACTTTTGTGAAGTAAAAGAGCTAAAAGCTTTATTATGTGGGTGAGATTCTTTTGGCTGAACCATTTCACCTACTAAGCAACGCACGAAAACATTTTTTCTTTTTTTTAAACTTCTTTTACCAATTATTTTGATCAACAATGCTTTGTGTATGTCCAAATGTTTGTAGATAGGCTGGATTTCCTGCCTTAGGAGTTATTTAGATATAAATTTGTTCCAACCGATGGAAAACATTTTTGAGAAGAGAATATGGAAGTCTAGGCATTTACAGGGCTTATTTATTTATTTAGTTATTATAAATACGTCTTAAGCCAATTACAACACTTACATAAAAAAACAATAATACAAGAAACTGAACAAAAGAACATAAAACTATGTAGCAAAGACAAACAAGGGCAAAACAATAACGGTATTCAATATATTCATAAAAACGAAAGACATAAGACTTCGAGCTAAACCATGCCAATCCAACTTCATCCCACACTGTTTAGTCGCGAAGAGATCTACGAAAAGCCGGAAGATCTATCCCGAAGAATTTCAAGTCGTGTGATGAATTGATTGATCTACACATTCTGGACATTGAAGAATATAAACAAAAATTTATCTTAGAAGATTTAATAAATAGCAGATATTGATATCTGGTGACATGGTTGGGAACATGAAAAGAAATTGATTGCAACAGAGATCGGACATCACTTATAGCGTAAAGTATTTTGAAAATGCGTATGGGGTCCATATCAGTTCTACGTTTATTCAATGAGGGCAGATTAAGAGTTTGCTCTATTTCAAAATAGGAATAATTACCCCTTTATAATCCGAGCAACCAGGCCACTTTTTTAAAAATATATTTTTTTTATTTATAAATCATATAACATAAAGTATTTCACAAGTACAATACGTTGAATTACATTCCCAGGAGTTACAACAACTTAGTTCGGGACATAAATAATATTAACATTTAGAAAATAAAACATATTGAGAACAACAAAGAAACTAAGCAAATTTAGCACCTTTATAACGAAATATAGCACTGCAATATATATGCCTAAAACCTTTTCTTACACAAACAGAATAAATATATTTAAAAAACGCTTTAAAGTATTAAAAAAAGTAGTGAATCTACTAAGGAAGATAAGGTCATTAACATCACATGCCATGCAGATGATGCTGCCATAGTGATGATGAGAACATATCCATCTCAGTTAGTAAACATCTGGATGTTTAAGAAATGTCGTATAGTACAATGAACACATGATTATTGGAAACATAATTTGGATATACAAAACGTGTGTCAGACCAAATCATGGTGTATACAACAGAGGCGAGAATGGATAGAGAGAAAATAAAAAATACGAAAAACCAAGTTGAAAAACTAAATAGAAAAACCAAATAACTGCCCAGAACGTCAGAGATGAAAGTACTAAAGGCAATCGCAGGGAAACCCAAAAGAGGCAGAATCTAGACGGATTTGCGATAGTAAATAGATTATGAAGAGACTAAATTTTCTTAGAAAACGGTGTTGGACAGACTCGGTAGTCCTGTAGAATTATTACCAGTCATTGGCTGTTTTAAGTGGCCACTTTACACTCTGTGTAACATTCACAATCAAAATCCACATATCCCTAACTCTTCCATCTGTTGACTTTTGTAAAGTAAAATAGCTGAAACCTTTATCATACTACCTCTAAGAATATCAAATCTAAAATCTTTTAATGTTTTTTATTTATGTGGCTTTTCATATCACCATGCTTTTCATCTTAGGTTTCTCATAATGAAACCACGCCACGCCGACACGTTTAAACAAACTATCATGTTATTGTGATCTGCCATATAATATTATTATTGTTGTTATGTCGTGTTACCGTTTATTTATAATACTAATGATAAAAACTCGTATGACGTAGGAGTTTAACCTTGTTTTTAATTGTTATGGATAATACATTTATTTTTAAATTTCCCACGTCTTTTGGTTTCAAGAATCAAAAGTTATCAAATGTGCTTTAATGTTTTCTAGGCCATTACTGAATTTTTATCATCAGCATTAACATGCCCGCACAGAATATTCAGGCTTGAGAAAAATTTATGAGCTCATCGGGAATCGAAAACAGAAAAAAATAAAATGTATGAAGCCTATGTTAAAACTAAAATATGTTATATGCAACTACTATGAGGTACAGATAATCAAAATAACGTTAACAGACTTGTAGTCTTTGTAAGATAGCAAAATAAAATATTAAAGTTGGTATATGACCTCCCCTATCTAACAGCAACTAGAGAACTCTTTTGACAAACTAAGCAATTAAATATAACTTAACTCTTTAAACTAGAATCCTTCAAAATTTTCTATAAATTAGCCACTGATGTTATTGTAGACCAAGAACTAAAACATGAAAAAAATATATAAAAAAATAGTAAACATAGACACAATACGAGAATATTAGAAAAATATCATATACAACCTTCTAAAACGAGACAAGGACAGTCGAGACTAATAAACCAGGGACTGAAATTATACAATAAACTACCAGACAAAACTAAACATAAGACTCAGACAAACTTTTCAAATGATGTAAAAAATATTAATATCAACAGCAGAGTATGAATAAAAAAATATGTATTACTTTTGTAAAATGAATGTAATAATCCGCAGGGGTTCATAAATAAAATATCAAATAAAAAAAAAATAAAAATAAAAAACAAACCTCCATTGGTAAACAAAATAAAGACCGCCTTTTACGAACTATATTTTTTTTCATTTAAAATTACATGATTTGAATATTTATTTTTAAAATGTAATATTTCATAGTCCCTGTACTGGCACCTGAAGAGTAAGACTAATCATCTTACCTTCATGTAACAAAAAATAATCTAGATAAGTTTCGAGACTTAAGATCAACTGTTCTTTGACTCTCCCCTCTACGACAGAAGCAAATTCCATCAAAATATTTGTAAGGAATAAAATGCGTAACGTTAATGTAAAAATTTTAGTCGCCTAGAATGACTTTTTTACTTATTTACTTACTTTTTCCTTATTATGTAACTTATTTTTACCCGGGTAAGTTTTTTTTCGTCGTTTTGTTAAAGCGTATATTCTTTAACTTTCTTATTACGGTTTTTAAGACCCAAAATCATTTGCAAACGATTGAAAGCGTATAAAGAAG
This sequence comes from Micrasema longulum, assembly GCF_059751315.1. Classification (NCBI taxonomy): domain Eukaryota; kingdom Metazoa; phylum Arthropoda; class Insecta; order Trichoptera; family Brachycentridae; genus Micrasema; species Micrasema longulum. The sequence goes on from NW_028280391.1 coordinate 5,271, forward strand.
GGAAAAAAAATGTGACTTGTAAACTGATGCAGCAACCTACATATGTACCATTAGGTACGAAAAGAAAAATTATGGTGAAATTTACTATCAATATTTTAAGTAAATCAAAAAGTAATGTTTTTAGTAGGTCAATGGTTTGTAGACATGCTGGATTTCCTCCTTAGGGAGTTATTTAGTTCTAACTTCACACAGTGTGTAAAGTAGCCACTTAAAGCAATCAATACTCACTTATAGATTCAAAAACTACTCTTACTCAAATGAAAGACATAACCCCCACAATACATCACATACAAATAATATAATCACTTGATCCTCAACACATAAACAACTTAAACAAATACAAACTAATACCACTTTCAGACAAAGGGATTTTGAGTATTATTCAATTAAAATCTATAACCTACTTCCACTATCTATTAAAGCAATTAGTAATGAGAAAATGTTTTAAAAGGCTATAAAAAAATGGATAGTGGAGCTAGGTAGGAGTAAAATGGATTGTCTCATTCGCTCATACCAATGCTGAATCAACTGCTCCACAACTGTATGGCTTGTGTTAGGTTTTTGTTGTTTTCATTGCGTGTTTTGTAATATAAATAATATAGATAGAGTACATAAATACCTTGTTTTTAAAACTGAATATTTGTTAATTATGTTTGTTTTTTAAGTGAGTCTTCTTTGTTTATTCTCAAATGTAATTAAAAAAAACTAAATTGTTAAGTGTCCTCGGCACGGGAAACCCCAGTGAGGTCACATTATTTTTATTATTAATTATAGTTTGTAAGCGAAAAATATGAATAAATAAATAAAATAAAAATGATGTTTTATTTTTGAAATTATTTTTGTATATATATTGTTTATTAGTAAGGTGTAACTAGCGCTCAAAATTTATTTGTTCAACAATCTAAAATAAATACATTACAATGATTGGTCATAAGCCCTGTAAATGCCTAGACTTCCATATTCTCTTCTCAAAAATGTTTTCCCTCTATGTTGTACCAAATGAATATCTAAATCACTCCCTAGGAAGGAAATCCAGCATGTTTACAAATATTTGGACATACTAAAACCTTATACAAATGGAAAAACTGTTTAGTAATATTGGTTCAGCCGGATGAATCTCACTCATTTAATATTTATTTAAAAAAAATATTGTTAGTTTTTTTTTTTTTTTTTTAAATATTTTTATTTTATTTCGTTTTAATTTTATTTTTTTTAATTTTATTTAATTTTATTTTATTTTTTTAAATTTTTTTTAAACTTTTTATTTTCATTTTTTTTAAATATTTTTTTTACCTTTTATTTTATTTTATACAGGTCATTTGCCTTGTAAATGCCTAGATTTCCATACTACTTTCTCAAAAATGTTTTCCCTCTCTGTTGTACCAAATTTAAATAACAATATTTTGAATTTGTCTAAATGTTTGCAAACAAAGACAAGATTTTATCCCTTAGGGAGATATTCAGATTAACATTACTCCGGAAATGGAGAATATATTAGACAAGGAAATATGAGGCATTTGGGCTTATGACCTGTCATTAATTTAATTGCCCTCTATAAGCTCAGTAAATACCATATTCTCTTCTCTAAAATATTCTCTGTTTCTGTTTTAATATGGTAAAATTTAAGTTTATCCCAATGTTTGTAGACATGAACCAGATTTTTCCTCCTAGGGAGAAATTGACCGTTTAAATACCAGGCAAAAACAGATTTTCGAAAGCTTTTGGCAAAAAAATAATACTAAAAGGTATAAGTGGAATAATATTTTCATTTATTTTCGGCAGCGTTATAAATTTTCAGTAAAACGCATTTAAAATTTCCATGCAAATGCTTATGTGACACTGTACCTTCGTCAGAATAATAGTCGCTTGGAACGTTATTGTCCTATGCAATAGAGCGAAAGAGCATCTTTAGAAACAGGAGCAAATTATTACTTTCTGTAAACGTCTGTACAATGATGTAACAGAATCTCAACGAATTTCTTAACTGGAGTTAGGATAATAAACTAAATTTTAATATTGACACGTGCATGGTGATGTGTTTTACTAGAAATTATCATGATTTGTATTATAACTATAAAATGGCTGATGTTTCTTTGAAGCATACCTCGGAAACCAAGGACCTGGGAGTCACCTTTGTACCTTATTAACGTTTCATAATCACATTGTTAATGTGAGTCGTTCAGCTTTGAAAATGGGATTTGTAATACATTTTTTAATTTCTTTTTTTTAATTTTATTTTTTTGTTTATTTAACAATATACAGAGAGGTTTATCAGAGTATTTTAAAAATAAAGGATAATTACATAGTTATAAAATACGTATAAATAAAATACATATTAACAGTAAAAATTGCAAATAAAAAAATCCCACAAAGACATGGCCTGTTTGTGGGTAAACAAGAAATATTTATAAATGTTTGCTCCTATAATAAAAAGACAGGTATGATATATTTTTGTGTAATATAAGAAAGAGAAAAAAAAATATTCTGTAAAAGATTTTAAGGTACTTTTTTATTTTATAGTAATTAATAAAGGAACTAAAAAATGTTAAAAAAAAACATTAAAATATTCCTTATTATGAAAGAGCAACAAAATATATCGTAGAAAAAAAGAGTTAATATCTTTAGTTTGAATCCAGGATAGTGCGTGTTTTTAAAAAGAAGGAAAATTTCGAAAGTTTGAGATCAATGAAATATTATCAGTAAAAAAGAATTAAACATTTTTGGGCCTATAGAACATCCATGTTTTTGTGCTAGCCTCGTTTTACTATGTGGTATTTCTAGCTCACGATTCCTTTTTTAACTTGATCTATTTGAATTACTTGTAAATACATTTTGGTTCTTAAATATATATTTTCAACATTGAAAATAATATATATTTGCCTTATTTTCATAAGTTTAGCTTCCTGGAACAATTGGAAAAAGGGGAAAGTGCGACTTTTGTGAAGCATTATTTTTAAGATAAATTTTTGAACAGTTTCTAATGGTATAATATGGTTGTTAAAATCTTCTCCCCATCCATAATTCCATAGGAAAGCGATGACTGTACAAGTGCATAATATACCATTTGAATAGTATTTAGCTGGGCGTAGATACTTAACCGTTTGAACACATAGGTTAAATATCTCGGATTATCAATAATTACTTCAAGATGGTTAGTCCATTTAGGTTGACAGTCAATGATTACTCCCAGGTATTTTATGCACCTTTCAGGCTTCATTTTTTCGCAGTTGTTACATTAATTCATCTAAACATTTCGCAGAATTAAATACAATCAAACTTTTGTAAACAACTTTAATTCGTAGCATTCGGGAGAGTGGTGCGGTGGTGTGGATGCCTGAAGAAGCCACTTACCCACTAATGGTGAATGATGGAGAGAATACAAAACAAAATAACTTTTTTCGTTACCTGAACTTGAGAGAGTAAACATACTACCCATTGCAGTTCCCATCATTGTTTCTTTTAGGTATGCAAGTTCCACATGTTTGCGGGCCAGAAGGAGCATTGCCGCGCTTATGATGGCCTTTAAACTTCTGAACGAGTTAATTTATAATCTGAACATTTTGGAGCGCTTAAAATTATACGGACCGAGCAACTATTTAAGAGCTAGGCAACACAGACCATTTGCTCTTCCTGAATGCAGGAAAAGTTTACCGTTGATGATTCCTGATGGGAGAATGATTGGTCTGTTAAACAGCCTACCGAGAGAGATTTTTTTGTAATTACATAATAATATAATATATGTACATTTTAACTAGCAATAGTGCTGTATTGTACGTGCATTTAAATAAATACTGTGAGGTACCTACCTTGCGCGAGATATCTCGCTTGGGGCACCTCAAGGATTAAGATGAACATTTTGGAATAAAGAAGTAAAACATTTACAAGAAAGCAATTTAAAAACCTAGGCATTTACAAGGCTAATGACCTGTAACGTTCACATACATTCTAATCAATGTCTGGTAAATCTTAATAACTCCCAACAACAACAACAACAAAACATCACGCCGTTTCTCCGTAAGGGTAGGTGGAGATGATAGAACGCAACATCCTTCAATCTTTGCAAACAGATCTCGCTTCCTCTATAGTCATAATAATCTCGCCGATTATTCCGACTTTTGAAATGTCCATCTTCAAGTAATTGTTGGATTTGGTCATGCCATGTCTTTCTCAGTCTTTCTCTATTTCTGCATCCGTCAACATTCGTATTGTAATTTTTTTTAGCCGCTCTTTCGCTGTCTATTCCCTCTACGTGTCCAAACCAACGCAGAGCTCATTTCTTGATTTTGTCGATAATTCTTATCTCAGCCTTACATAATGTACGAATCTCAACATTTGTCCATCTACCGTACATAGTTTTACTACACATTCACCTGAGAGATCGCATTTCGACAGCATTCAGCCTAATTTCATCCCTGTTTTTCCAATTCCATACTTCGCTCCCGTACATCAGGGTTGGGATTGGGACTTAGGGGTGAAATCCAGTTTTTGTCTGCAAAACATTTGTATTAAACTCAAAATATTGTTGATTAAACCAACTGGTCCAAGAGGAAGCATAAAAATTTCCAAATATTTTTATAGGCTTTGCCTAGTGGATATGTAGGTGAAATAATTCAGTCAGATGAGTCTCATCCGTATCAATAAAGGTTTTAGTTCTTAATTTCTCAAAAATTAACGTGTGGAGTAATTGAAGCATGGATGAACATAAGCAGAATGGTGAATGGCGAAATTACAGATGTAAGATATAAATAAAAAATAACAGCTCTGACAAATGACTGTGACGAAGAGAATGACAAAATTGGGCACAAAGGGACAAGTTCACATGTTTACAGGCATAGGTCGCGGCTGGTTGTATCACTATAAACTGTGTCTTTGTAATCAACTAACGCATATACAGGGTGTTCATTAAACCCTGTCACATCCGAAACCACGATGATCAGTATGAGCAAGAAGACATATTGGCCCATTAAAATATTATTTTAGAACGATTAAAATTGAAAAAATAAAATATGAAAAAAAGCAAACGGTTGCTTGCTTCTGCAGGGGAGAAACGCGGAGGGGGAGGGGGAGTCTGATGCGCCGACCACCGCGCGGACGTGCTCCGCTCACTTCTCTCCTGCAGAAGTAAGTAACCTTTTGTTTTTTTTAAATATTTTATTTTTTGAATCTTTTCATTGTTCTAAATATTTTTTTAATATGCTAATATGACAGGGTTACAAGAACACCCTGTATATTTTTTTTATTAAAAAAAAAAAAACAACTTTAATAAATTTACAACCCATTGAAGATGGCCCTAAATTTAAATATTTTAATAAATTATAAGAACAAAAATATTAATTTGAAAAAATGTTTATTAAAAATATTATTCGGCTCGTGAAAACCCTTCTACGGATTGTTACGAGACTTGAAACTCAGATTTAAAAATAAAACTTCTTTTTTCCAAATTAAATAGTGTTAATTAAAAGCACCATCTACCGGCGATATTTTGAAATGCAAAGCCTCCGGCGACGGCCGTTACGACAGCAGCGCTAGCTTATTGTATTGTAAATTGTACTACCTACCCGCTAAAGGTCCACAATCCACAACTAACAGCTTGAGTGCCTTCTTATTGCTTAGTTAAGCATTAAGCCAGTGTTGTTTGGCAAGCTTCAAAGGTAACACGAGCCCCTCTGGTTCCTGCTCCGACCGAATGTCAAATCTCGAGAGCCGAAACAAAAACATTTCCAAAGTCGACTTTCGAACGACTGTCAGAATCTGGCGGGAAAGTTCCGCGCGGATTTTCACAAAAACTTTTTCACGAACTTCGCTATGATGTTTAGTGTTTTTATTTATTTTAAGTGTGTTTGATGTTTTAATTTAAAGTTATCAATATGTTCTGTGATAACTTAAGGTTTACTTGTGCTACCGGCAAGGATTGTATTAAATTATTAGATGTAAGTATTTTTTATTACTTTTTAAAATTAATAAATATTTTATTCGTGTAGGTTGAAGAGATGATTGAATAGTGCCCACGTAGAAAGGCATATTATACCTTAAAAACTTAATAAAACAATATTTTTATTTAAATCGTTGAATTTTCGACAATCATTGAATTTTGTGAAATAAGCATTGTTTAATTTTTTAAAATTTCAAATTTACTTACTTTTTATTATATAACTTACAATAAAAATAAAATCACGGATACGCGTCTAGGAGGGCGTTATTCAATAATTCGAATAATTTAAATAACTTTAATTTTAAGTATTTTTTACTAACAGCTTAATAATTTCGTTAAAAATATTATTTAGAGTCATGATAACTATACATTATTGTCCATTTTATTTTATTCTACTATCTTTTTAACATTTGCATAATATTCGGTACAAAAACATTTTTTATTTTCAATTTAAACACTTTCTTAAGTACTTGTTGGAAATAACGCTTTATTTTAACCTCATGCGCTATGTAACTCCCATTTTGATAAACTATTGTTTTTAACAAAAAACACTTTATAATCAATTAAAAAAACAGTGTAAATGGGGGCTAGATTACTTACATTTTATAGATTATATTGTTGGATAATCACCTCAAGGGCGCGGTACAGTAAATATCTTGACACTTTTTGGATCTACAGAGCACATAGACGGTAAGAAATCTGTCACCATTTACACAATGTTTTAATTTACTATGAAGCGCTTTTTATTTACAAAAAATGTTTTTCAAAACAGGAGTTTTATGACAAAATGTCCTACATCGACAGAACGCACGGTCGGTGAAATTCTAGGCCCTATTTACAAAATTTACGAATGAGATAATTTGAGATTTGATAACATTTACACAATATGAAAGTTAGGTTACCACGCGTCTTGCAGCTACAAAGCGCATAGACTAGTAGAATTCTAGCTACTTAAGAATGATTTCAATCAATTTACAAAAATATTTTTTGCCTACATTTTCTTTCGACAAACAAAAATAAAATATTAAAATATTACAAAATAATTCAATATTAACAGTCAGTAATAATCAATACCTTATATACATGGGACGGGGTTGTCAATCTTTTTAAAGTTCGAGATTAGCGAAAATTGACTAATCTGCTTTCCATACTTTTAATTGATTTTTATATATCTTGATATTTTTATGTTTTTACATGATGTATTTTTGTATTATTTAATTTATTACTCACTGTTATATGGCATATTATTTTTTACTCTCATTTCTTACTATAGCATAGAGTGAGTTTCTAAAAACCATATCTCAATTATCATTTCAATTGTGTTTTTGTTTTTTTTTCTATTGATTTCAAGATACTATTATTTTATATATTTGATTATGTATGAATCTAAATTTGAATATGTAATTTTATAATATTTACATCTGATTATTTTTATTATATGGTCTTCTTTGGAATTATGATTTTTTGTTATTTATTTGTTTTTCTGGGTTGTTATTTTATGGCATTACACGTCATAATTTAATTTAATTAATTTTACTATCTATTTTTTGTTGTTAATTATAATGGATTAGCACGGGAATAGCCAAATTAGTCTTTATAAGTTAATTAATATTGAAACTAGTGTAATTTTGAATGAATTAATAAATAAATACAACAATTTTTTCTTCAAATAAATTTGAATACCGTAAAGGGGAGAAATATGAAAAACGGGTGGCAAGAGCGAGTATTTAAAAAAATTACCTTAAAATAATCACAGCTTAAAACTAAAATCATCATAATTTCCTTATCCGAACATAATGGTGCATAGGATACTGCATTGGTACACCAACCGCAGCGTATCTCGATCATTATTTTTTTATTGTTATATAAACGTCAATTGATCAGTTTCAGACTTCAGGTACCAGTCAAAATAAATTATCCTAATCCACCATGTCGGAAATTGAATCCGACACCCCTTACAAGCGCACTGTACTTTTGTCCACGAGGCGGAAAAACTAAAATAATCACCAGAAACTTTTAATAAAATATGATTTACGAATATGTTTTATTTATTAAACAATTTGCATAGCAATTATCGAACGCATTTATGAATATCAAAGAGTCTTTTCTAATTTTGAAATATGTACTTATTGACAGGTAAGTAAATTTTACTTTCATAGTGTAATTATTTTAATCACAAGTGGGCAACTCCTGGCCCGCGGGCCGAATTCGGTCTATGCGACGTTTTGATCTGCTCCATAGAAATAAGGAGTTTAGATCATACCAAAATTCGTAATAAATAAATACTGAAGTAAACCTGAAGTAATTACAATTGGAAATCGAAAATAATTTCAATCCAGGGTACGTAAGCTTGTGAAGCGTTAAATCCAATTTTCGAGGAAATTAATAAATGCACTCAAATCGTTGGAATAATTTCAAATCCAGAGCGCGTCAATATGTGTGGGTATGAGAAGCACACTTAGAAATCTCCATTGAAGGAGTTACCGAGGTATTTGCGGAAAACTTGATCATGAATTGAATTATGAATTGTGACATTTCTAATAAGGGAGAGAGTGGTTTATTTAATGTTTGTATTTGTCAATAGACTATTAAACTATGCAAAAAAAAAAAAACAATTTTCATATATCGTATTATCAGCGCTACGATTTTTTTAAGTTGTTTTTAAATGTGTATATTCATATGAACCAGCAACTTCACTCAAAGTTGCTCATTAAAAAAAAATATATATATATATTTTTTCTGTACATTTTCAGGAATCTTTGCCGTACAATTTAATGCTCGAATTTTTACTGCGCGCAAGAAAACATTTATTGTCTCCAATTTCCCGTTGGGCTGAAGTTCCTCATTATGCTTCAATAATTTAGTGGATAATGCTAATTTCGCGATGTCAAGTAGTAGAATAAAAATCTGTTTTTGCAAGATTTAGAGACGGTTTTGAATTACGCTATTATTTGGATAGGTGGATTTTTATGTATAGTTTATTTTGGCATCAATAACTAATTTTCCGTTTTTGGTGGAGATTTCTAAGTTTGATATTTCTAAGTGCACTGTTTAATAGAACATTACTGTAATAGGACTGCAGTTATTTATCGAGAAAATTTTTTAATTCTAGCATGCAACATATGTTATCATTTTGGTTTAATATCTGTAATGAATTTTGATGTTTTTACTTGATTTGCATGGTTATTTTGAATTTTGATATTCCGGCCAGCAACTTGGGAACAATTTGCTATCTGGCCCTTACTAGAAAAAGGCTTCCGATGCCTAATTTACAACAATAACAACAAACCATCACACCGTTTCCCCGCAAAGTTAGGCAGAGAGGATAGAACGCCATATCACCAGAGATCGCTTCCTCTACATTCATACATATTCTCATACACGCACGCCGATTATTCCTACTCTTGACATGACCATCTTCAGCTATTTATTGGATTTGATCGTGCAATGTCTTTCTTGGTCTTTCTTGTTTTCTGCACCCATCAACATTTGCATCGTAGATCCTTTAAGGCGTTCATTCGCTGTCCATTCGCACTACATGGCTAAACCAACGCAGCACCCCGTTCTCGATGTCGATAACTCTTGTCTCAGCCTTACATAGTGCGCGAATCTCAATATTTGTGCACTTATCATATATCGCTTTACCGCACATTCACCTGAGAGATCGCCATTTAACAGCATTCAACCTACTTTCATAATTATATTCTCAATTCCATACTTCACTCCCATACACGGGTCGGCACCAGAACTCCATTCTGAACTGCTATTTTTGCCTTCTGCGTCGAACATTTGTTTGCCAATGTAGATTTCAGTACCGTTTACACCTGATTTAAATTATTAAATTTTATTTTTTAATAAGTGAACTCTATAAATAGGCTAGAGGCTTTTGAGATGTGATTGCATTGCAGAATGCTAAAGATATCTTGGACAGACCTGATAACGAACTCAGAAGTCTTAAGTCGAGCTAGAACGAACAGAGAACTCTTAACCACCATAAAAGTTCGTAAAATTTTATTCGTTCGTAAAGTATTTTTATGCAAAAATAAACATTAACATTACTACCTGCTAGTTAATTTACTATGCAGATATACAATATTCATTTATTATTTAAGAATGTATTTTGAGTAAATTTTCAGATTTTTCTCGACCTAAACCCAGTAACCATTTTTTTACAAATTTGTTCAATTGAATCCGGGTCATGGTTTTGCAATGTTTGGGTAATATATTGAAGATTTTGTGGCCCAGAAACCTGAAATTTCTTTGCCCGAATTCAGAGTTTGTGATAGACCGCATGACCCATCCTCTAGTTTGACTTCTGGTAGTGTGGGAGTGTTCCTTTTGGGATTTGGTATAATAATTTGCTTTCACAAACATTATTATTCTAAAAATATATCTAAAAATGTATTATATCTAAGATCTCAAATAACTTAATCTGGGGTACCTGAAAAACTTTTTAAAAAATATTTTAATTAACGATTTTTGAGTGGATTCGAGAGGTTTTAATATTGATATATTAGTACCTCCCCATCCTATAATGCCACAAGTAATAATTGTCAAATAATCAAATAGATTCAATTATTCCATGTTTTATTTTGTATCACCGTGGTTTGCGTTTTGTCTTCAACTCTTGAACACAATAAACTTAAATAACTGAATAATTTTAGTTTTAAACAAAATGGAGAAAATAATTTTGTTAAGTTACTTCCATTGAAAGTTTATCCAACGCCCTCGAGCATAAACTTAACTGAACTTTAGAAATTCATTTATATTTTATCTCCACAAATGATCTTGATTTTAGTTTTATATTAAAATAATGAAGACATTTAAGTTTTCTTTTTTAATCATTACATGAAACTGTAACGTTAAGTGTTTTTATATTTAAAAAAATCATATTTAATGATAAACATAGATAATCGAAATACCAACAATTTTACACCTTTTAAAATAAATGTTTCATTTCAAACCCATCAGGTATCGAACCCAGGTATATTATGCATGTTAAACGTAGAAACCACTACACCATAAGGCGGATGGTAAAATGTTATACAAACTATGATATTTGACTTTCTTATCCTGGTGAACTAAATGATTGTGAATTCAGACGTCTTAATTGTAAATTATAAAAAAATAATTAGTAAATTTATACAGTGGATAGAAAAAAAATATACATATGTTGGCTGTTTACTTAGTTGTTTGGAAGTTCGGAGCTACGGGAAAATGGATATAAAAATGTTTTCTTTCACGCGGTTAAAACTATACCATTTAAGTGTACAGCGTAGTTTCTCTAAAATTTATGCATAAAATAATGAAATAATTTTAATAAATATGAACTACTCTAAATGACGTCACAAGTTCTTCTGAATCAACCAATGCCAGAGTTTAGTGGTGGATTTTAGGTTTCCGAGAAGCCAACA
>NW_028280392.1:0-34804 GCF_059751315.1 Micrasema longulum
TCTCATACCTAAATGATTTTAATTTAAATTCTTTTATTTCCATAATTTTATAAAATCATGATTAACAACCCCTGCTTGCACTTGTATATAACATAGAAATTCGTTTAGTCTCTCACCAGTCTGACGATGTCGGTCACGACAAAACCCGGTCACTGGTAAAACATGTATAAAATAATTATAAATAAAAGTGGAATAAAACTATAAAGTATTTTTATTATTATTATTACATTGTTGTTTTAATTTCCTAGTGCCTCTATGTTCAAATTAAAATTTCAAGTAAATAATGTTGAAAATAAATTCTAATGTATTTATATTTTTACACCGTGGTTACCCTTTTTACAATTGAAAAAGTTATCTGGCCATAGCTTTACCTCTTTATCTATTTTCATCCGTCGGAAAACGTCATCGTTTCGGACTCTGTCCACCCAAAAGATTTTTAATATCCTCCTGAAGTACCACATTTCAAAGGCTTTGATCTTTTTTAAAGTGGCTTGGGAGAGCGTCCACGTTTTGACACCGTAAAAAAGTACTGAGAAGACGTAATATTACATAATGCGCACTCGGATGTCTGAATTGAATTTTCTATTGCAAAGGAGGTCACGCATCGTAAAAACAAAATGGGTAAACAGTCTTCCTGAAAACGTTTAATGAATCTCAGAAGTTATCGGCGTTATTTGAAGTGTTTCTATATTGATGAAAAATAATAATTTGATATTAAAAAGCTTTCTAAAATTAAAAAAATTGTTTTAGGCTTCATAATAAAATCTACTTTTATTTTTTAAGGACTGTTTATTTTGTAGTATAGTTTGTGAATTCAAGCGCATTTTCTGAAAATGAAACAATTCCCTTCCACAAGTATCTACTAAATACAGAACTACTTTGAGAAGTAAAATGTTCCAGACTACCCCAAAATGCCTTAAATAAATCATGGACCACGTGAACCCGAATTGATTTGTACGTTCTAGGTATCCCTTACGTCTAACGTTTCTTAAATAAGAAATAAGATATCGGATAATTTAAGCACTTATATGAAAGATAATGTGAATTTGTCTATCCTGTTTATTGAGACATAAAACAAAATTTAAAAAAAAATACAATGGAGTTTTGGTGACAAACCCGAAAGGAAGCGAAGTACAGAATTGAACAAATAATAATAAAAGTAGGTTGAATGTTGCCGAAATGTGACTTCGCAGGCAGTTGTGTGGTAAAACGGTGCATGATAGGTATACAAACGTTTTGATCATCCGTGCACTATGTACGGCTGAGACAAGCATTATCGACAAAATCAAGAAAGGGGTGTTTCATTGGTTTGGACATGCAGAACAAATGGATAGCGAAAGAACGGCCTAAAAGATCTACGATGCGAATGTTGACGGACACAGAAATCTAGAAAGACCGAGAAAGACATGGCATGATCGAATTCAACAAATATTAGAAGATGGACATGTCAAGAGTTGCAATGATTGGCGTACGTGCATGAGAAGATGTACACATGTAGATGAAGCGAGGTCTGTAGGCAAAGACTGTGTGATATATGTTGTTCTTTCCTCTCTGTCTACTTTTACAGAGAAACTGCGTGGTGGTATGGTTGTAAAAAAAAAAAAAATTCAATGCATTTCAAAAGGACAATATAATTGAGATTAAATATTTGCATTTACATAATTTAATTTTTTTGTTGAAAATATGTACAAAAGTAAAAAATTCAAATTGTTTTTTTTTAATGCATAGCAAAAGTATTTAAACTCATTGAAATAACTTCATATAAACTATTGTATTTACCCCGCAACACTTTGAAAAATTGTTCTCAAAAAAAAAAAAATTATCTGTTTTTTAAGTAATAAACCGCTAAGCTTATATTTATTTATTTATTTATTTATTTATTTATTTATTTATTTATTTACGGACAAAGTCCATTATAAACATTACAATTAAAAGAAATTTTTACAAAGGAATAAAAAAATATAAGGAACAGAAATAAGCAGCAAAGACAGATGATAGATTTTTTAGATTAAGTAAAAAGCATAGGCTAACTATACAGATTCTTTAGCTGATTTGTAAAGAAAGACATCCTTACACCATAATAATCAAGATCTTGATGATCGTTCACCCGCCTGATCATTCTGGGCAAAGGCGACTGTGCACCATAATTGGTCCTGTAGTGACCGAGGAAAAGCATTTCATTATTTCTTAGTCTACGGGTGGGAACGTTAAAAAGAATCTTTTGCAAAATTTCAGGGGCATCAATGAGACAGTTCATAATTTTATACATGCAGATTATATCTGCAATGCATCTGCGTTTTTCAAGACTTGATATGCTTAAAAACCTCTCCATATCAGAATATGAATAGTCTCCTCTTTCCAATCCCATCTTCCATGCAATTTTTCTTATAAAACGATGTTGAACTGATTCAAGGCGCTTGATATGAACAGCATAATGAGGGGACCAGATTACAGATGCATATTCAAGAATAGGGCGAACTAAAGAGCAATAAAGTGTTTTAAGTGTAAGCATACTTTGGAAATCAGACGTAGTTCTATTAATAAAGCCTAAAATTTTTAAGGATCTGTTTACTATATTATCAAAGTGTTCCAGAAAAGTTAGTTTATTATCTAGGATCACTCCAAGATCTCTTATAGAGGTGACAATCGAAAGAACTTGGCCATTAAGTTTATAATCAAAAATAAAAGGATGTTTACATTTATGGTATGAAATAATTTTGCATTTATCGATGTTAAGTTCCATGTTATTAGTTTTGCACCAAGTATGAAATGCATTTATGTCTTCTTGGAGTCTGACACAGTCATCAATATTTTTAATTAGCTTAAGTATCTTGTTATCGTCAGCAAAAAGCCAGAATTTTGTAAAAGAAAAAACATTAGCAGCATCATTAACAAATAGATTAAATAGAAGAGGGGCCAAGTGGGCACCCTGTGGTACACCAGAAGTTACTAGGAAGCTATTTGATATGAAGTTATTGATTTTTACACTTTGTTTTCTATGTGAGAGGTAGGATTTTAAAAACGATAAAAAGGGATCTCTAATGCCTACAGCACGAAGTTTAGCACATAAAATGTTGTGATCAACTTTGTCAAAGGCCTTGGAGAAGTCTGTATACAGTACATCAGCTTGAAGATTATTCTCGAACGCTGTAAAAATAGTATCAGTAAAAGAAAGCAAATTGGTCGTCGTTGATTTGGCTGTCCTAAATCCATGCTGCTCCTCAATCAGCACATTTTTAAATATAGGTGTTATTTTTTTTGTAATAATTGATTCGAATAGTTTAGGTACAGGAGATATCATTGAAATGGGTCTATAGTTAGTTACGTTAGATTTATCACCAGATTTGAATATCGGTCTTATTATAGAAATTTTCCAAATATCAGGAAATACACTCGTTGTTAAAGACATATTAAACAGTAAAGACAGAGGCTTGGCAAGACTAGATTTACAATTTGATAGTAGTATTTCAGGAATACCATCTGGACCAATACATTTACCATTACCAAGTTTACTTAGAGCGATTCTGACATCCTCAGCTGACACTTCACAATTATTCAGGTCTACAGTATTAGTATAGCTAAATAAGGAATTAACATTGGAAGAATTATTAACATATACTGAAGAAAAATGCGTTGCAAAAAGATTAGCTATGTCGGTACCATTAGATGCGTGTTTATCTTTAAGAAACATACTTATTGGCAGATCGTTATTGAAACGCTTATTTAGAGGCAGTGGAAAAAAGTGTACAAGGAAGTTAGTTATGACAAATACACCACAACATCCGGACTAATCGGAAAAAAAGACTTTCTTGGATTTATTATACATAAACTTTTATTTTGATTTTCTTATTTTTATTGACAAAAAAATTGTGTTAAAAATTAGCACTTATTTTTATTTTTTGATATCTATCGTCTTCTGACAGTAGCCTTTATTTAAATTAAAAATGAAATTTATACTCACACAAAGGCCATGCCATGTGGTTTTTTTTTGTGTTTACGGAAAAAATGTATTTGTAACTAAAATGCAAGGAAAAAAATATAGTAAATAAAAAAATTATGATCGAAAATATTTGTGACCAAACCCACATTTGGGAAATGTCACATACTACGATTACCGATAAAAATATATGAAATGGATTGAAAATAATTAATTGTGTTATCAAAATCAATATAAATCTTGTAGAGAAATGTTAGTATAAAAACGCGACGTGTTTAGCCTTCGTTGTTATGACGTCAAGAATCATAAAATTGTTCTACACAATTTTCAATGGCAGGAACAAATAAACATGGATCGTGACGTATTAGGGGCGTGGCCAATGGAATGACCGTTTTTGCGGGATTTCAAAATTACACATTTACAAATATTTTTTAAGCTACTAAAAATTAGCGAAAAAATATTTTTTTTACTGGACTGTATTTCGGAGACGTGAGAAATGTAAACAAAAAAGTGATATATCCCTATTCTTCGAAAAATGTGAATTAAGTAAAAAAACAAAATACCTTTGCTAATTACAGTAATCATTTTTATTTCAGCTTGTTTCTTTTTATTTTTTATCGGATAAGACAAGACAGCCATTGCTTTACACTTTCAGGAAAAGAATCATTAATCTAAGCTAGCCCTGCGTGCAGGTTACAGAGCCTCGGGCTTCTATACTAAGTGTAATCGTCTGGAAACACATGAGCCTGCTTTGCTCGGTATGCAGGCGGGGACGAGCTTTATTTCTAGAAGATTGACTACAAATCACTCGTTGCAGCTACAATTTTTATCTCTATTTGTTGCAACAGAAAGGGAAACCATATTTGAGGAGGGAATATTGAAGTCCAGGCATTTACAGAGCTTACGACCAATCATTTGCTGGTTTAAGTAGCCTTTTACTCACTGTATAACATTCACCATTTTGTCTATATTTGAACATGTATTTTTTTAAATTTCTCCATTTGTTGATGCTTGTGAAGTTAAAGAGCTGAAACCTTTATTGATGTGGGTAAAATTCTTCTGATTGAAATATTTCACCTACGTGCTAGGCTACGCCTGAATAAAAAATGTTAATAGTTCTTCTTGAACCAGGTGGATTAATGAACAATGTTTTAAGTTAGTCCAAATTCCTGAAGGCAATATTAGGATTCAACCCCCTACGGAGTTGTTAATATTAACATATTAAAACAAAAATGAAGAACACATTTGAAAAGGGAATATAAAAGTCAAGGTACCTACAGGGCTAATTATCTAATATTGGCTTGTTTAAGTGACCACTTTACTTTACTTAGATCAGTCAATGATAGCTCATAAGCCTTTATAATGCCTAAAATTCCATATTCCCTCTGCAAAAATGTTTTTCCTCTTATTGCAACATATTAAGATCTGAAGTAATCCATGGGGAGGAAATCACGCCCGTCTACAATTATTTTGACGTATTTATAATTTATTTAAATTTCCGTCATTGCCTAAAAATAATGACCTACAACCATAATCTCTCGAAGTGTTTTAAAACAAATACTTAAGCTTTCAAAAAAATTAAAAAATGGATTAGAAAAATTATATTAAAAAAACCGTCTACTTTTCCTACAGTCCGATTATTTGAGAAATTAAAGGTTTAAGATATAAAATTGTTATTCAAAAATAATTGGTTACTTCAAATTCATTGACGGCCTTTGTGGTGTAATGGCTGAGACACTTGGCTCACGCACGGAAGGTTCCGGGTTCGATTTCCGGTGAAAACACGCATAAATAATGTGATTTTTCTCAAGCTTGGGTGTTATGTGATGTAATTCACTAATGTAATTGGGCCTCCTGGCCTGTTGTGGTGCCAAAAAAAAAGCAACTTAAAAAAAAATTGTTTTGACGTCACAAAACCCAAGTACGCCACCACCTAGAACAACTGGTAACATCTTAATCCACACTATACAATAAGAAGAGGAGGAGTATAGAGGGAAAAAAAAGGGAGGAGAAAGGAAAAACTCAAATATTCAGCTAGTGACTATACATTCGTGATTTGATTGTAAAAAAGAAGGACATTTGTGGGTAATTTTTTTCATAATCGATAAACTACTAAAGAGGGAAGAAAAGAGTGAGGAGAAAAGAAAAACTAAACTATTCGGGAAGTGAAATTGCATACAAATTTGAATGTAAACAAAGGGGCGTCTCTGACATTAGTTGGAAGATTTTCCCATAATTGAGCAGCTACTTATGTGAAAGAGGAGGAAAAAAAAATAGAGCGGTGAGTGGGTATTAAAAGGGTTCTGTCGTTACTAGAACAAAGAGATAGCCCATCCTATGATAGATGTTGGAAAAGCTCTCTCAGATAAACATTTAGTTGACATTGTTAAAATGAAATAGAATAAGATTAATTAATAAATTATACTTTAATATTAAAAGCTTGTGTAGTTTTAAACATGAACCGTAGAAAAATAAATTAAATACTATGTTGTGTTATTATTTAGATTAATTAAAAACATTTTTTATAGTGATCACTTTATTACAAATGTATTATTTTCTGATATTGAAATAAAAGAACAGTGATACAATAATTTAGTTATTTCAATTCACAAAATCTTTGGGACTGGTATTTTTTTGTGTTGTATTAAATTTTTTTCATAACAAAAATTAATGTGTGAAATATCAATGAAGTTCTTTATTTTTACTTCAATATTAAATATCTATACTGCTAACCCTCCAAAAATATTCTCACACGCCTCCGTGAATATTGCGCAGGGGTAAGGGTGACTGGAAAAATTGGGGGTTGAGAGGAAGGAAAAATCATTTTCGGGAACATTTTTCACGCATGAGGGTTCAAAGAAAATTCCATTCGTGTTTAATTCGAGTAAACGTAGATTTTACGTTAAAGGGGTTTGAAAAAAAGCGACACCTAGTAAAAATGCATTTCAAGCAGTTTATTTAGAAATTTCCAGTGAATTCCAGCATGTGGGATAAAGGAAAAATGTCAATGATTGCTTTATTGTGTACACTCTGTTTTTTTTTTACATTATAAGCCACTGCCGAAATTAAGTGAGGGTTATCACAAAAACCTTTACAGGGTACTGCAGATTGAAACAAAACTCATTGCTAGAATGAACCTCTCCGAAACATTTAGATGTAGGTTCTGCAGTGTAGATGCGGAAACACCTATATGCGTTCTATGTGAATGTGATGATTTACATCTTAAAGACGACTCATCTTTGAAAGCTCACTAGTTAAACCTGAGAATGTTAAAAAGCTCGCCTACTTTACAGCCCGATTTTTTACAGATCAGGGCTTGGATGGAGAGATTTAGCAAAGTGTAAACTCTCGCCTTCCACACAGTAGGTAGGCTCTTTAGAGACCAGACCCGTCACAACAGATCTTCACAGGTTGCAATGACATCAAAAACTTGCATAGAACTGCTCCCTACATCTATGAATAACAATAAAAATAAATATACACCCTTTTATAAAGAAATGAATAGATAGAAAATTTATATCATAAAAAACTACGATACACAAGATTATTTTTAATTCATGTAAAATAAATGTTCACGTTTTATAAAAATATTACATTGATGAATTCTTAATTAAAAAAGTTTCCTTTGTTTGTTAGCTTATTGATTTTTTTGTTTGTTTTATTTATTTTAACAATCCGTACCATGTATAATCAAGTGGCGTAAAAGTGTCATACTATTTTGTAAATTCAAGTAAAACGCTCTCTGTGTTTAGATATTTTCTATTTATATTTTAAATGTACCACAAAATAAAATAATATTTTTTTATTATTTTAAGTGAAGCCACTTTTAGCACCAACAAATTACAATAACAATTTTTTAAAGTGTGTTGGGGCATCTGAAGTACAAGGTTGATCTCTTAATCTTCATAAAACATAATCACAATACGCTGCATTTGGTTTTTACAAGTGTAGGGCCCTATTTTCTACTTGGTATGGAAAAGAGATGATTATTATGGTATTAGGTGTGATCTTTAAATACAGCATACACGCTGCTAGTTTTTCGAATAATACCGGAAATTTAGTTCATATGTTAGTAAATAACTTCAGCATTTATAGACTCCGCCCCAAGAAGCGGTCTAAAAATAATCATGAAACATTTTATGTATAGCGAGGGGTTGTGCTTTCGCATCCAAAAGCTATCCATCTAGAAAGTTTATCGGATTTTGCACAAGTAATGGGTCGAAACCTACCCTTTGTAGAATCCTTCCTTTTGCTTCCATTACGGCTATCGACAGTCCTATTTTAATTAATATTGCGCCCTTGATCTTTTAGACGACTTATACTTATTTTATAAAACAACTCAAACTGAGGTCAAATACGGCGGCTTTGAAATTTTTGAAGGCTCTCCACTTACATGTTGTAAACATGTTGACAGTAAAAATGTCCCAAAACTGCCTTATTTACAAAAGCAAAGTTGTTTAAAGAAATGCCAGAAAATATAAAAAAGTGAAAATATTGAAATCGTTTGGTATTGACTATAACTAAGTTACTTTAAAATCAGTTTGAATTACCCACTAAAAACACATATTGTGGGTATACAAGGAAAAACGGTTATCTGCAAAAAGCCAGTTTTGCGTAAATTGAATTTTAAAGTTTGGTAGTTCATTTAAAATATATATATATATTTTTTTTAATATGTATTATTTATTACTCATGAAACATATTTTTGTCCATTACAGAACTTATTTGAAATAAAAAGAAACAAAATTTTGAAAAAAAAAAAATCAAGATAAGAAAAAAAAAATCCGCATTTAGCTGATTTTCCTTGTGAGGAAGTTTGTGCTGATTGAGTTAGCCGGCAACATTGTCTAACTGAATTTGAGTTGCATAAAATTAAATACTATTTGATACAACTCAAATTCAGTTAGAAATACGTTTTTACTCGCTCTACAATTGTCTGAAACTCAGTTAATGGCGGTAATATCATTTAACCGATTATATCTATAGATAGAGGATAAAAATTTGAAGTTAATGGTATTCATAACCCAAATATGCCAAAAACGTAGTTGACCGGTTTTCCTTGTATACCCACGATATTTGTGTCTTCCTCCTTGAATGCTGCAAATAAACAAGTCGTGATTTATTATGAATAACTTTATCATGACTTGTCTATTTGAAGCATTCATGGAGGAGAATTTAAAAAATGTAAAAAGTGGTCACAAATGCTGATTTTGGAGTTACCTAGTTGTAGTAATGACCTCGCAAAATTTAAAATATGTTTATATTAAAAAAAATACTAAGTTAGGTTTAAAATAAGAAGATAATAATTTCAAATCGGGTTGAGGTCCTGTGGCTGGTGTCTCGGACTCACGGTTCAAAGGTGCGTGGTTCAAATCCCACTCTACCCCAACTTGATTCCCATTTTATAATAGTGAGTTATTTACATCTCGTTGAAAATGGCCGTCAAAATTAAATGCTTGGGTTAATCATAACAAAGCAAATATTTATTTTATTATAAAAAAATAGGTACATTAATATAAGTAAACGTATTTGACAACCGTGTACATATGGTCATAACCATAATGCCCTTATTTCTATTCAATGGTGCATAGGTTACTGTATTAAAACACCAAATGCAGCGTATCTCGATTTATTACATGGAGGTGAGGTGATCGATCTCACTCTCCAGGTGCCAATCTAGTCATGTAATTTTGCTGTGAAAAATACCTTTCAAAAAAACGCTACCAGGAATCGAACTCGGAACTTTAAGCAAAGTGAGAAAACGCGCTAACTACCCTACTGAGAGGCGGTTTAGTTTCCACTCAATTTCCTTTTTCAGGATTTTTACCTGAGAGTACCTGCCGAGTCGAAAACACTCGTTTGGGATTCAGGTACAATAACAATTGATTGACAGAGTTACGAACGAAGAAAAAAGGTGAGAGTGTAAATCTGAGTCAAGTATAATTGATAAGAAGGGTCTCTGAGATGGTTTGGTCACGTAGAACAAATAGACGACGAAATAATGGTAAAACAAGTATATGCGGCGAAAATGAACGGTAACGTGAGACGAGGATGACCAAGAAAGACGTGGCATGATCAGATAAACCAGAATCTTAAGTATGGTATGTCAAAAGCAGACAAAATCAAAGGGCATGTATGACAAGATGTATGAATGTGGAAGAAGCTAGGAATATATTTCATTTTTTACTATGACTTTAAATATGTTTCTTACTATGTATTCAGTTTTTACTTCGTATTTGATATATTTTATATTTTTTAGACATATTTATATATTTTTAATGGTTTTTACTATGTTTTAACTACGTTTATTACTTTGTTTTTATTGTGTTTTTGCTTCGTTTTTTTACAACATTTTTACTATGTTTTTACTAAATTTTTACAATGTTTTTACTACAATTTTACTATGTTTATACTACTTATCATGTTTTTACTCCATTTGTTACTTTGTTTTTCACTTTGTCCTGTATTTTAATAACTGTTTCCATGTATTGATTACTGTTTTTTATATTTTTTTGACTGTTTTAGAACGGAGCAAATAGCCCTAGTTAGGCAGTCAAAGCAACTTTGTATAAATTTTAATTTTGTGTTTGTAATATAATGATAATAAATAATAATTATATGCCAGGATAGACGTGTGTGGCGGTCCAATCTCTCTCTCTACATCTACGGGGAAATAGAGTGATGGTAGAAGTAGTAGTAGTAGGATTCAAGTTCTAATTTCACACACAGAACTAACTGTATTTCTAATCCGCTCGGACACATAACTTAGATGTTTACTTTCAAAATTGTTATTTGTTTATGCTTGTATTGAATAATGATGAAAAAATATGTGAAATATAAATTAACGATATTTTTTTTAATCTGAGTAATTTCTCAATAGCTCTCTTGGAAAAGTTTTAACACCCACTTCAAGCGCAACAACCTCAATTTAATTCCCATTTCCTAACCAACACGCACGATTCTATCAAATTGTATAAAACTTCCATTCATAATGGTATTGTTGACCATAAAAAAGTCATAAAATAGAAATAAAGAAGGGGTTTTGTAAAAATTAGGCGTTTTTAGTATATTTCCCACCATAGAAAAGTTTAACTACTTGCAAGTTCATGCCAGTAAGCTACACTATGGGAAATTATTATTATCGGTTTGGCTCAATTACACCTTTGGCTGAGTAAGATATTACGGGCCATGAAAAATAATTTATAAACCATGGTGTTTATTATATTTGCTAAATTTATAGGGCGATGGTCAGTAGTTTATTTTCTGAACTGATAACACAGAGGTTAGAAAGATTTATTGAAAGAATATGTAAAACCTATGTTGAAAGTAAGTCTCGGTGTATCAGTAAACCTTGACCGATTAATCTAAAAATTAAATGCTATAATGGTCAGTTTTAGTACTGTAGTCACTGTATCCAGAATATTTTTCTTCTTTTCCACATCCACTTATAAGTGGAGCATGTGGACATCATCAATTGCCTCCAGGAGACCCTATCGCCAGCCAGCACTCTCGCTTTTTCCCACAATCAGCATAAAATAGCGTCCCTCAGTTCTGCCGAATTAAGTAAAAAAATCGTCTTCGACGACATTTCAGAACGGCGTGAGCCCGCACGTTTAAAAAACAGGCAATTCGGGTTTCGGTTCACCTGAGGCATGTGTAGCACAAGTCCAAGCCATGTTTACTGCCGCATCTTCAAGAAACTCGCTGTAGGAGGCTGCTGCGTCCGTTCTCGGACTTCAATGTTAGTTAATAAATCGAATCACCTCATATATTCTCCTCAAGCACTTACTCTCAAAACTCAGAAGATTGGTGTCATGAGCTTTTGTTAAGGTGCCAAAATTTGCACCCATATACGCGTATTGGCAGTATACAATAGTTAAAGAATCGGCATTTAACGGAATGTTGTCCAAAAATCAAAACGTTGACCAAGTATAGACCAGAGTTCTAGATGACACGCACCATGTTAAAAGTTGCTCTAGCAATTCCTAGGCGGGTTGCGAGCTATTTGTGAATGCTTCCATCCTCAGTTATGTGAACTCCCGAGCATTGAATGCTGTCAACTTTCTCGATCCTCTGTCCATTATTTGAGAGAGGCTGATTAGAGTCAGAGCAGGATTTGTTGCACATATGAAAAAATATTAAGACCCAGACGAGTAGAGTTTTCCTGTAGTTTGTCAAAAAATTCTTTAAAATCACCAACAGACTTTTTAAAAAGAACCGCATCGTCCGAATACTCCAAGTTGCACAACTTTAAGGGAGATTTGACATCTATACCTTGATAAGAAGGTATTGATTTGCATGAGATAAAATCCATCAATATTTTAAGTATAAATATTTGTAAACAGCTGATCCCCTGGTAGATAAAAAATACAGTTATGTGTGTAGATTCTGGACGAATATTTTTGAAAGAGTAAATTGTGTGAAGAAAAACCCACCTCGTAGTGCTGAGGTTGGCGCGTTTATCTACCACGCTCGAGGTCCTAAGTTCGATTCCTGGGAGAATCAACGTGACAAATTTGTTTATAAGGAAATATTGTCCCCGGACTAGTACCTTAAGCGTCAGGCTGATCATCTTACCTTCCTGTAACACATGATTGAGATACGCTGCATTTGCTTTAACAAAGCGATTCCCTTTGTATAACCAGGTGCGGATAGTGGTTTGATGATGACAAAAAGAATGACATGGATGACAAAAAAATATTGATTACATTTTTATATTCATTTATTGATTATTATTGATAAAATGACAACTGCTAGATAAATCCGTGTAAAGTCGGGACTATATATACATACAATCAAATAAGTAATAAGGACAAAAAAATCCAAGAAATATTTTTTTTCAATTAGTCTGGGGGATGTGGTCTATCTTTTTCAACTTTTTTTCCATATTCTCTCTTACCCACCTAATTGACAAACCCCTAAAAATAGCTTAGCGAGTTTCTTAAAAAAAAATATTTATGTTGTATCGATGTTTTACAGGCATTCTTTTGAGAAACGTTGGTTATTACTTTAACGTATTGAATTCGATTGACTTATACAAACATGATATGATTTTATATATCAATCGCTTCTTATGTATTGTATTGTTAAATTGTAGCCATTTTGACCTTCATTCCAATATTTTGGCACCAAAAACAATACTCTGAATTCTCCTTTTTATCCTTTATTTTGTTAATGGCCTATATTGTATTTGTTTCAAAGCTCCTAATATTTTTTTATTTGAAAATGTTAATTTGAACTGGTAATTAAGGGTTATTTATGATCAATATAATTCTGTATTTATACTGTACAGATAAAACAATGAAAACAAAAAAAATAAATTACAATAATTATTTTAATGGTATAAACATAGATACAGTAATGTAGGTGAGACGAATCGTAGATTTTACCACTTGTTTTTTTTTTTAAAGATTGAAAGTAATTTCAGACATTTGCTGACGTCTTCTACCATGATTTATGATTCAGTAAAGTTTTATAATCTTAATGTCTCGTTCGCTTTTAAGATAGAGCGCACGGTGTCCACAAACAGTCTTCCGGCATATCTGTAGGGGTGGTCGGATTCTGCGCATCTTTAATGAAATGAATCACTAATAAAATGTGAGCAAAAAATGCGCTTGTCTTTTTCCCGAAACTGTTCATTAAGACTGGTGAACTTCAGTTTCACATATTTACAATCGATAAAAGAAATAAATAATTGAGTGAAAATTAAATATGTAAGTATTAACAATCAAACCGCAAAAATAACAATATTGATAACAGCGACCGTGAAAACCTTCGCACCTATTTAAAAGACAGAGACTTTGAAAGCTTGCTTTAAACCTTTTATTGCAGTGTTGTCAATTTGTGAATTATCAAATACAAATTTTTATAATAATAATCCCAGTATTGAATTGCGGACTGTACGTAAAGTTTGCTAAAATAAAAAAAGCCAATTTTCCGTTTCGGACTCATGAAGTTTATTTTATACGTTTAAACTGAATAGCTTTAATAATAAGTGAAATAATTATATCAAATGGTGATTTTCTCTCCAGGAACCAATATTTAAAATCAAGGAATTTTTGACTGGTGTCAATTGGTGAAGAAAAAGCTACTGGACGTTTTGGGTTCCTATTTATGACATTTTATTTGTTCTCAACATAGGCGCCTACTTGGTGATACCAATACAAGAAAAATTAATTAAAAATAATTAATAAAGTTCTAAAGTATTCATAATCTAACCATACATTTTAATAACAAGAATTACAATTTCTTTATCTACTTCAGGTTTCATGAAATGGATTTTTCTGAATTATGGGTTGTCTACCTAATAAGGTTACAACCTGTTTCAAGGCAGACAATTTTATGTGAAATAATTAATTTATTATACAGTTACAGAATATTTATTTTTACTATGTATTATTTAAGAATGCGTTTGAGTAAATTTTTGGATTTAGCCAGAGCATTCATTTTATTCAAGTTTCCCTGTATGAAATTGAAGAAATACAGTTTAAGTTCCAAACTAGGATTGCAGCCATACTTTCTAGGGCCGCGCTTATAAACACTGTCTTTATCGGTACATATCGAGAACGTACAAAGTAACATCAATGTTTATGTACAAAAATATGTATATTCGTATGAAAATTCAATGAATCTTTGTCAGTTAGCTGTAATAAAACAAGATTAAAATTGATTATTAGCATATTATATTTTTCATTATTTAAAAACTTAATTTTACTTTGTAGATAAAATTTAAGATACATTTAAACTTTCTATTAAAATACGGGCTAAGGTCCCGCTTCGTAAGGAAAAATAACGTAAACATATAGCAGTCGACGTACAGAACGTCATGAAAAAAGGATATATGTATATTTACTGTTTTACATTAAATTATAATAATCTGTAACAACGTACCTAGAATATGTCCATAATCGTCTTATTTTCGCAAACTGAACGGTTTGGGTTAGTGGGAAGAAATTACCATAAAGTAATTATATGCATAAAAAATGTAAATGTACATATATTGTTAAATAAATAAATGAGAACGTGATGCCTTTTAACGTAGGCAAGTGTAGTTAAGGCTCTCAGGACGCATCTGCAATATATGCCCAGGCTAGTTTGAATCCTTCACCCATAAAAAAAATCAGCAATTCTTCTCAATATAAATTTCAATGGTAATCAAACAAAGGTAGAGTGTTGAATTTACAAAGAAAACCTCACTCACATTTAAGTCTAGGGGCTCACGTACAAAAGGTTCAGGATTCAATTCCTGGTGAGAACACAATAATTAGATGTAATATTATATGCTGTAATTCGCCATTATAACTGGGATTTCTGTCTTGTTGTGGTGCAAAAAAATAAATAAAATTATGATGTTTCATGTAGATCCCAGGTATCATAGTTACCCGTCACAAGGCAAAAAAAGAAACATGTGTTCAGGGTTTTGGTTCTATTACAGGCACGGAACTGTAATGTGTATTGAACATCCACTTCACTACACATCGGACAAATAATTAAATCAGTCGATGATAAATCGTTAGCTGTGTCAAGACGTTAAAATTATTTATTTCTGTCGAAAAGTCTTTCAATAACTCGAAGCGTTTGGCTTTATTTTGTAAAGCAAAAAAACTTGTCATATATTTGGTATATCTTTCTAAAAAAAAATAATGTTTTTGTGTGGTACAAGGCCAACAAAGACCGAAAATAAATTATATTAAACCACATTTTATGCTTGTACAATATATTTAACAGCGTTCAGAAGATAACATAATAGTTTGATGTTCAAGCGAAACATTTCCTTCCAAGAAATTTGCTTTGATATTATCAAGCAAACTTCGGTACAGCTCTCGAAATACCCATTTGATACTTTTGTTATTTCTGTAAAAGAGAAATACTTTTACTTTAAAAGACATCCACCAACGAAGTCGAGATGACTGTTATAATACATATAAAGAGGGTATAAAAGCGGTACAGACTTTCATACTGTGATATATACTGTGATGTGTCAATGACTGTCAATTCTGCTTCAATCCGTTAAAAATGTCAAGGGTATTTTTACAACAATGAAAACGTTTAATTGTACCTGAAAACGTATTTAAAAAACTGCTTTTTTGTTAGAAATAAGAATACAAACAATTCATTGTAAATATTAAGGACGCGAAAAGGGCAAACAAGGTAAACTGTGAGCGTAACTACTTTATTTAGGAAAGTATCACAATATTTTTAAAATATGTGCGCCAAAAAAAAGGAGTAAAGTTAACTATAAACACTATTATTATTTCTAGATGTTATACGTCAACAGAAATAATCATTACTCAATATGAGCAAAAACGCCAAAAAAAGCTCTAGCTGAAGGTATTATTAAAAGTCTTACAAGCATATTAACTTCAAAAAAAATCTTGAGTGTTAAGAAAATAATTCAAAAAAGTTTTTAAAGCCAATAAAAAAAGCTTTATGTATTTATTATTTGATTTATTTAAATATTATAAATTTTCATTAATTTTGCCGTTTGCGATTTTCACATCAATTTGCATGGAGTAAACCGAGTGAATAATATTACTTTCAGTCGAACGCAGCACAGAATAAGATAAAAAATCTGAAATAAACAATGGAGTCGAATGGACGTCGCATCGGTTGAGGTATTGTTGATATTTCTTCCTACGAACAATGTATTTTTGTGCATTATCATATAAAATAAACACACTCGCGCTCGCTAGCCTACTACCTCTCCTCAATTGTATAATATTTTTGTAGGTATTATGAATTTTGTTTTAATTAAAAAAATACTTTAAATCTTAGTAAATATCTGTACGTAACCACTTATTGACTTTTCTATGTCTACCGGTTTCGAGACGCATCCGTATCTTCGTCAGGATACTGATAACAATCAAACGCAACTCCCACTTTACACTTTCGCCATTGTAAATTCCTAAAAACATAAATCCAATAATTGTCAATTCAAAGTACAATTTTAATTGAAAAAAAAAAATAATTGCGACAACAACTCATTGGGAATTTTATATAAAAAAATAAGAAGTATGTTTTCAACATTTATTTTTGTTTCAACACAACAGGCCAAGAGATCTAATCACAGTGGTGAATTACAGCAAAAAACTGTCAGGTTTGAGAAAAAATCATCTGGATCTATTTGAAATGTTTTTTTTGCAGATCCACACATTGCAAAAACAACTTTTGAGCTATCTTGATTTTTACTTTAATTGCTCATATTGAAATGAAAAAAAACGCTCATATTTTAAAGATTTTCAAGAT
Source organism: Micrasema longulum (assembly GCF_059751315.1). Taxonomy (NCBI): domain Eukaryota; kingdom Metazoa; phylum Arthropoda; class Insecta; order Trichoptera; family Brachycentridae; genus Micrasema; species Micrasema longulum. The sequence continues at coordinate 17,183 of NW_028280392.1, forward strand.
TCACGTTTTTGACTTAACCGAAAAATTCCAGGTGGTTTTAGTGATCTCACCTGAAACGAATCTGGAACCCATCGTGCGTGAGTCAAACGTCATATTAAAGTGAATACATATCGAAAATAAACGTGTTTACCAGAAACATACAGTATTTTTCAGAAAAATGAAGTAATACAACCTTAAGAAGTGAGCTGAATCCTTTAAAGATACTCATTTCTTCTTAGTAAATTAGTTACAAAACTGAGACCTTTCTCATCCTTAATTTTGTACTTATCCTTACATGTATTGTATACTTCTATGTGTACAGGCTTGGAATTATTATAAAATGTCTTTCGGAGCCTTTCACAGTCTTAAATATTTTTCAGAAAAAGGAAGCGATATAACCTTAAGAAGTGAGTCGAATCTTTATTCGATACTCATTTATTTCCTATCTTCTTTTTTGTACTTATCTGTACATGTTTACTACAACGTTTACAGGCTTGGACTTATTGTAAAATATCTTTCAAAGCCTTGCAGAGTGCACAGTCTTAACGATACACATTTCATCTGAGTAAATCAGTTACAAAGCTGAGACCTTTCCCATCCCAATTTTGTACTTATTTTGGCTAGGACTTATTGTAAAATATCTTTAGGAGCCTTACACAGTCTAAAATATTTTTCTTCTCCTGTAAATACCAACAACGATAAAGAAAATATTTGTAAATATAAAAAAATTGAACATGTTAATAAAACTTAAAAAATATTAAACCCACCCTTTATACAAAAAATAAAATTGGAAAATTACTAATAAACTGTAATGATTAAATTTTATATTGAAAAACTTAGGGGTGTACCAATTACAATGCAATACGTGTCTTTAATATTCTCATTAAATAACACATGAGATGTTTTAATAATCAGAGTTTGCCAATCATCTCATAAATTCAAATCACGGTTTTAATAAGGATACAAGAGTTGAAATTTAACATTCAAGTAGTAAAAAAGCACATAAATTTAACAAAATAAGGGTTTCAAATTAAAAATCTTTAAAAAGTAATATTTCTTAAATTAATAATCAAATATCTTTTCCATATAGCACACTTTTTTATTTAAAAATTAACCAATCGCGTAACTTTCAACCTCTTAGCCTCTCCCTGTCCTAACCCCCCGCCAATTTCTGCGATATATTGCACAATATTATTAACCTAATTTTAGTGCATGCTCGGACATAGTGGTGTTTGCATCGCCTTCAACTCTGTATGTATTTTTTCGTTATTACTATGTATACTACGGTGTTGGTAAAGGTGAAAGTGTATTTTAGTATTTGCATGTTGGTGTAGTGAGTGTTTGACAAAGAGACGGGTTTGTATCGAAACCGGTCGATATAAAAAAAAAAAAATAATAAAAGCAGAAGTGAGAATTTTGTATGAAAAATACGTTGTAAGAGACAGTTAGTTTCTTGTACCTTTATGTAATGTTTTTGTTTGATTGAATTTAAACATTACCTTTTTTGTCCAAGAATATGAATAAAACGCAACCGTTTATTTTGTATATTATTCATTTAAAAAATATATTTTATTTGAATATTTATTTATATTATTAATGACAACCCTCCTAGCTCCCCGATCGTTGAAAAACGTGTTTTTTTGGTGTTGAACGAATCAAGTATATTGGATCACCAGTAAGTAAACAACATTGATAAATACACAAAATATTTGGAGGCCAAACTTTCCTACGTTGGCGCTGTATCGAAGAGTAGATAATAAATATGTGAGGATTGCTACAGAAATTCCTGATACGAATCAATAAAGTATCAACAGAATCTAACGTAAATCTTCGCGGAACTCATTTCGCTTAAAAAAGCCAGGATCAAATTTATTTACAGTTAAATCCGCTTTTTACGCATCCCCTGCTGAATACACTCGATCGAATAAAATAAATTATCCTAAATTATGTAAAGGCACTTAACAACCTAAAGATACACATATTTTTTTAAAGGTACCTACTGTTTGAGTATTTATTATATTTACAGAACCGCTTGAATTAGCTAAATAAGAACTGCTTAGTAATAAGGTATTTTATTTACAAATTATTATGTTATAGGACAAAACTCTTCAATACCTTGGACTCCGAATCAAAGATCTTAAATCATGTCAATTGTTTTACTTTTAAATTGTTAATGCTATAAATGACATGCGTTTAATAAATTAAACACAACAGTACATTTAGGTGTAATGTTGGATTCAAAACTTACGTTTCACCAAAACGCTAAGATGGTAAGAAATAAGATTGCAAAAAAATATCAATTTTGGGAAGGATCAGAAGATTTATTGATAAGGACTCTTGCAAAACTATTTACAAAGCAATTATTGAACCACACGTTAACTACTGTAGTAGCATTTTATTTTTATCAAACAAAGAAAACATAGATAAACTAACTGTCTTACAAAATAAAGCCTTTAGAATCATTTTGAAAAAAAAACAGATACACGAGGGTAAAGTCGATGGTAAATGAAATGAAATTATTAACAAATCAAAAAGAATATTTTACAATACAATGATATTTGTTCATAAAATTATAAACTCTAATAAAAAAACAGAATTTTGGAAAAATTTGATCGGAACCAGCATGAACACGATCACAATACTAGAGAAAAGAACAAAATTAGACTTCCATTTAGGAAAAAGGCAAAGTCACAAAATTCAATTTTATTTAAAGCAATTAAAAAGTATTACGAAATGAAAAAAAATATTTATGAAGAAAAAAACATATTAAAATTAAAAATAATTGTCATGACATATGTGATAAACAATTTATAAATTAAATATATTTGCAATGTTATTATAAGAACACACATAACAATATGTATGATATGTGTGCCTTACTTTTTTAAATAAATAAATAAATATGTATGTGCTAGAGTAATTTTTTTCACTTATGTGTACTTGGATGTTTCGATATAACACATATTTGATTTCAAGAAAATGGTGATATGAAAACAAAAGTAGGCTCGTGAATTTATTTAAAGTAACCATAAAAAAATACTCCTCAACACAACACAGCACAGCACAGAACAGCACAGCATAGGAAAGCCTAGCATAACACAATACGATGCAATAAAACGAGCCGCAACACAACGTAACGCAATGCGACATAACGCAACGCAACGTAACGTAACACAACATAAAAAAACACAACACAACACAACGCCGGAGATCTAAATATTAAAATAATATGAATAAGGAAATCCAGTGGAGATAGGTCCGCTTCGTAGTCCGGTTCGATTCCTGGGAAGGTTGACATGAAATATGGATTGAAAAGGTGATTCTACATTTCAATATTTCATGTTCCTCAAGAGGCGCTTAATGCGTAAGGCTGATCACCTGATCATTATTTAACATATGATAGATGTACGTTGCAATTAGTGTACCAATGCAGTGCTCGATGCACCATTCATATTTTTTTAAACAGTGCATTTAAAAAATTTTTGATGTGTATTTTAAATTTAATTAAACCAATATTTTGTCCCATAAACTATAGACCAACGTGTACTTCCTCTATTGAATGCTGATGGCAGTATTCAAAATACTTTTGTAAATTTTAGTTAAGCGTTTATATCCATGAGCTAAAAACAATAAACTTCTTACGCGGATTTCTTGTAACTTGGAATGTTTCGATTCCTTAATCCGCTTTTTTCAAGGGGGTGATACTAAACATATACTTAGTCTCCATTTATGGTATGCCCCCTTAGTTTATCTGTGTCGCCGGTGAAGTTTTTGTAGATGTTGTTTTTTTATTACGATTCTAAGTTGAGACCAGAATGGAAACTTTGACCTCGCCTGATTCGGGAATAAAACCCAGTGAAAACACGTGACGAAGAAAATTGTTTGTGGACCTCGATAACAGAGAAACGGCAAGGATTTACTGACGTTTGTCGATAGCCAACTCGAATTAGGTATGTATAATCTTAATTTTATTTGGTTATAAAGACACTGGGTAAAATGTTCTAGGCGTTAAAAAACTACAAACACTTAACAACTTAGAAACCTAAAAACTGAAAAAAGTAATAAATCATAACCAATTAAAAAAAATATATATACTGAGAACAAGTACAAATTATCGAATTTTACCCCCCTCACTCCACAAACATAAAATACTACTTGATTCTTCTTCTTCTGGTGCTTTGCCGGTTCCCCCCGACGTTGGCAATCACAACAGCGAAAGCACATGTATCTGTCCTGCGCTAATTTTACCTTTAGCAGCCAGGACGATTGCTTATTGATGTACTCGCCGTAGTGATTCCCGGGAAAAGATGACCAAAGTGGTTTCCCGTTGCCTTCTCCGGTAGATTTTCTGTCGGGGTTACCTTCTCTTAGCTGGTTGGTTTTGGTTTTGAGGCAAAAACTCGCCTTTATCCTCTCGTTATCTGCTGCGATCACACCGTTATGAGTGTGATCCCATTGCCCAGGGTTCGCGACGTGGATGCTGACGAGTTGGACTAGTCAATAGTGTTGCCGGTGGAATGCAACTGGTCGTTCGCAGCATTTTATAGAATCACGTCCTCCAGCAAGATGTGACTCACTGCGACCCTACTGACAGTTTGAACCCCTTGATATAAATACTTAATTTACTTCTTCTGTTTGGTCAGCTCATTAGCTTTCAAGCTTCGCACACTGAGAATATCAGAAATGTTGTGGAACGTATACAAAATTGTACTTACTTTTAAATTCTTCGGTTTATTTTTTTTTTAGCAGCACTTCACTTTTACGATTGCATAGATACCGGTATCGTGTAGATGTTGATGAGATGTTTGTTTTAGGCTGTTTGTGGAACACTAGTTTCACTTTGTCAGAAGTATGCCGATGCAGGTATATAATAAAAATTTATCAAAGTAACACTTTACACAATGAGACTGGTTCACAGGATGGTAGGACAACAGCTTGCCCATCACATCCTGCACACCGCATCCGAGCCTCCTTGGCAGCGCTTACATACACGAAAAATTTGCTCGTTGCTGTATGAGAAAAGCTGCCCAAAGGATCTCTCTGTAATTTGGTAGCTTTAGTCTCCCTGCGTTGAAAGAAAGTAATTCAGAAGCACATAATATGTACTTCATTGGATTGATAAAAGAAGGAAGTGAATTTTTCACCGATTGGGATTAAATTGATCCGAAACGATCAGTTCGCCGAAATTATTACAAGACTTTTGAAAAGCCTTGAAAGTCTTTTTGAAAGCCACCAGATATGTACATCTGACAGGACATATGACAGAACCACGAATAGTAGCGAGAAACTCTATTTGGTCATCACAGAGAGAAGGAAAGGGACAAGACCACAGGATTTGTTCAAAATACTGATTAGGCTATCCGCGGCAGCACGAAAGGGAATCAACGATTTTGAAAACAATTTTTTTTTTAAATTTACCATGACTTTATAAAAATTGCGTAGTGCAGTGATCGGGGATAATCCAAGAAGATTTTAAGCACTGACGGATTAAAAGAAAAAAAAAAGGTAAATCTTCCTGAAGGGGAAGATTCCCATCGCGATTGCCAAGCATCAAGAAGAGCATTTAAAGACATTTTTTTAATATTCGATTGAGACATTCCTTCAGTTGGGAGTAGGCGGACGCCACCAATAACAGAGAAACGCTTCCTTTTAAGTGGAAATTTGCGGATCGTCGCTGGGCTTCCAGATCCAAAGGGAATAATCCCGTTAGAACCGGAAGTGCATCCGTCTAGCATTTCCTATATGCTCTAGCAAGAGCCAGGAGAGGTTGCCTTTGTCCGCTTAAAATAATTCGCCAGAAATATTGCAACTCACATCGGTGTGCTCAACAGCCAGCTGCATATCATAAGATGCACAGGAAAATGGATTTATAATAGACCGTTAAAGTTTCAAAATACACCCCCCAGCTGGCTCTGGCGGTAGGACAACAATTAAAATTAGGTAGGATGTTGGTAGGATCGGGATATTTACAGCCTTATATGAGTTGCATGTATAAAAAAACATACCGAACAACTTCCATATGTATAATAATGATTTGTCATTTTTTTGATTTTATGATTTGTGATTTTGACCGTACGAAAATTATAAATAATTATTATGTTGATTTACCCTGATTAGGAAGCACATAATAGTCACAAAACTGGTCGGTTAATTGATAAACAATAAATGGTTAAAAACAATGTAATTTTATTATTAACAAATTACAACAGGAGTATACCTTAAATAAAAGAATATGGAAGTCAAGGCATTTACAGGGCTTATGACTTGTCATTGGCTGGTTTGATATACTCCATCCCTGTTGTAATTTGTTAATCTTAATGACCCCCGAGGGGGTGAAATCCAGTCTTTTGTCTACGAAAATTTGGACAAACTCAAATATTGTAATGTAATTTTGTTTTTAATGAAAAAACTCAAGGATTTTTATTATTTGTTAAAATACTATTAAGCTAAGACAAAAAAAATTGTTTCGAATTATCAGCGCTATGATTTTTTCAATGTTTTGTATTTTTAAATAACTCCTAACTAATAATAATTCTTCTCGGTGAGTTCTGCTTATTAGTCAGTTGACTTATTGTAAACCGGATGTCAATCACAATTCCCTTATCATTGGTCGATTCGGGAAAACTAATAACGTAGTTCAATTTTATAAAAAAAATATTTTTTTACACATTTTTAAGAAATATCGCGATACAATTTAATGCTCTAATTTTTACAGCGCTCAAGAATACACTTTTTATATCTAATTTCTCATAGAGCTGAACTTTCTCATTATTTTTTTTTGTTCTTATCAGTTACTTAGTAATTATTTATCGAAATGCAAAATCGGTATCGATAAAATGTTGTGAATATTATCTTTAATGACATTATCGTATATTTATTACTAAAACAACCTAGAAAGGATACATAAGAAAATCATAAATTTAATCAAGTATAAATTTCACCGTACACCAAATTCAATTCAAACTCTGAAGTATAGAAGAGTGATTGCAGATCAAATATTTCCGTTTAAACTAGTAAACAACGTCGTAAACTGCCGTTTACTTACAAGTTCTTTAGAATATCTTGTACCCAACAGAACAAGACTGTATGCTATATTTCATTTGCCAGTACCTAGGACTAACTCAAGGATAAACGACTTTTTCTTTAGAGCATGTCATCATTATAATACTGTTCTCTCCGGTCAGGCAGACATTTTTCATCTCTCTTATATGAAATATAGAAGATTCCTTATAGACAATACACCCATTTAGTTTTACGATGTCAGTAATTATGTATGTACTCGTATATTCATTATTATATTTTGTACCTTTTACATTATTTTTATATACCATTTTTCTTTTCTTATTCTTTAAATTTAAATTTATCTTGCTTCTATTTACTTTATCTTTTTGACTATTATTAATTATTTATTTTAAAGAAACAAACAGTCGACAATGAAATAATATCTTTTTTAAAAATACAGTTTAAAGACAGACCAGCAAAGTTTCTAAATAAAAATCATACATATTATTAAATTGTGTTACAACAAAAGGATGTGAATATGTGTATTTGTATGAGAGTAAGTGTAGATATGTGGGTATGTGTATTAGTTTGGGAGTAAGTGTTCAAGAGTGTGCATCATTAAATAGTTAAAAAAGTTAAATTAATAGTTTTATAGTATATTGAAACATCGTTAGTATCTTTTTTGTAATTTATATATGTTATTTTAAAAATACTATTGATTAAAATAAAAAAAATCTATTGTAAGACGTCACTCCCCATTATGTACACAATAATTGTTTATTTCTTTTACGTAATGGGAAACGTTAATGTAAATATATGTATTTGATTATTGTAAAAAAATGTATTTAGTTGTAATATTGTTTTTTAATTTGTTTATTAATAAATAAATAAAAATAATAGAAAAAATATATGTATTTTTATTTTATTTGCCACTTCTAAGTGCCTTACATTTCTAAATTGTTAAATGGCTTTCTTTCATACATACTTAATCAAAAGCTTACATCACTGTGGAAAATTTATATCGACTGTTTTTACAATTTTCATTTATATATATTCTTATTTTCTGTATACAATGCATGTAAAATATGTTTTTTTTTTTAAATAAAAATAAATAAATAAATTAAATATCATGCTGCCGATAAATAATACAAGAAAATTAATTATCAGTTTAAATTAGCAGAAGTTATTTGATAAAGAATGTTACATTTTTATTTCAATAATATTTGTAATTTTTTTTTATTGCAAAAACGTGTATAAATAACACATTATTTGTACTGTTTAAGATTTCTAACTCGAAAATTTAAAACATATGTTAAAACAATTTAAATGGTTGATTTTAAGTCCCTATATCGACCAAAACCGATAAACATTTTACCGTCTTACTAATACAGGATTTGGATTCGTGAATCTTCTGTTGTCAGTTTCAATGTAAGAACTGTCATGAAACTGCCTGAAAGTTACAATTTATAGATTATTCTTGTCTTTTTCTCAATGTTTATATTTTGTTTCTTGATTGAAGAGAAACGATAACGTTTTCCGTGTCATTTATGAAAGATAAAATAAACGTACTCATTAAAAGAGGTTTCTTAAAGATGCTTGTAAGGTTTTCTTTTTTAGGTATTTGCCATTGTTTCTGTTATCTATTTAAAAATACTCTTTTCCCGTTTTATTTATTTAAGGGAAAAGCACTTTTGCAGAACAAAAACGTATCGAGTGTAACATTTTATTTAAAAGAAAGTAAAATAAATCAAAAGAAAGAAAATAAAAAATATTATTTTAAGATTGTCCGATTTCTTCCATGATACCCACTTGCATACCGCGGGCTTAAACTATAAAACTTTCTTTAAATTAGACTCGGCCTTGTGGTAGATGATCAGCGCTTTTGCCTACCACGCAACTCTCGGGTTCAATTCCCAGTATAATTGACATGAAATGTTTATTTAAAAAGGTGTTTTACACTCGAATATTTCATAGTCCCTGGACTGGCACCTGAACCGTAAGACTGATCATCTTATCTTTACGTAACAGAAATGATGAAGATATGCTGACATTGGTGTACCAATGTAGTGCCCTGTGCACTATTAGGTGCGGAGAAGGAATGATGATGATAAGCTTATACTGCACGCGTACCAAATTAATTAGTTTAAAGAATCTGTAATTAATATAACGTACAATTTAATTTATTGCAACAGAGAGAAAAAACATTTTTAAGAGGGAAAAGTGAGTATCTAGGCATTTACAGAGCTTTTAATCTATCATGAGGTGGTTTAAGTGGCCACCTTAAAATTTACATTCTGCCTATGTTGTGTTCTATAACTTTTTATTCTAATCATCCATTTCTTGGCCTTTGTGAAGCAAAAGAGCAGAAACTTTCATTGATGTGGGTTAGTTTCATCTTGCTGAACTGTTTTACATAGATGCAATGCCTGAAAATATTTTTTTGTCTTGGATCAATTGGTTTAATCAACAATGTAATGAGTTTGTTAAAAATTTTGTCGTTACCCCTTTGGGAATCTCACCAGTATAAATAAAGGGTTTATCTCTTTATTTAAAAAAAAAGAAAAGAATATAACAATAATAATAACATTCTCTTCTAACACATGGAAATTTATTTTAAGATAATTAGAGGAAAGTGTCAATTTATCGGGTATTTTTTTAAGGTAGCTTTGAAATGAAGAAAATGATTGAAGTTTAACAGAATAAATATAAAAAATGGAATATTTTGTCTTATAAATAAAGAGGTCCATATATTGGGTTTTAGCCATAAAACTTGAAACGCCTGATCCATACTACAGTACGAAATAATTGAATGTGGAGCTGTTAAAACAAATAAAAATAAAAAAACCGTTTACTTTTCCCACTTTCCAATTATTTAAAAAAATAAAGGGGCTGTCGATATGAAATTATTATTTAAAAATAATTGTTTACTTCAAATCTATTAGAAAATATAAATAGAGGTTTTTCTATGTCACAAAACGTAAACACGCGACCTAGAACAACTAGTAATATCATCAAATAAACAAATTATTGTAAGACGCCACTCCCCATTGTGTACACAAGAGTTGTTTTTTATTTTATGTAATGGGAAACGTTTATGTAAAAAATTATAGAAAAATTGTATTAAGTATTAATATTGTACCTGTATACTTTTATTTTTTATATTAATAAACAAAAAGAAAAAAAATGCATTTATAAGAAAATGTAATAAATGAAGTTTTATAAACGTTAACTTTTCATGTTTTAAAATTACAGCCTAAGCTATTGGTAAATTGTCATGTATTAAGATCGTAGGGCAATCAAATAAACCGTTAAAGTGGCATCGCAAATAAAATCAAAGTTATCACTACGACAATATTCTACATGAGTTTTTTTTTCTTGCATGGAAAGCATTTTATCAATTTTTCTCCTTTGACATGAGATGAATACGCTTTGTTACAGTAAACACACTCTGCATCATTTTCATCGGTTATTGGATCATGATTGTTATCTGTGTCCACGAGAATAATAGATTGGTCGTTGCTCTTACAACATTAACTTCATCCAGCTTTTTGAAAAGTAAATTTGTGGACAAAATTCATTTTCTTCTTATTTTTTACAAGATCTTCCAAAGAAATCTACGGTACGTGAAACTAGTGCGCTGCGTCCACATGTATTTTTATTTATTTATTATTTCCCAATTTTCATTGATCCCATAGAATTGTTTTGAACAGCTTTTATGAGCTTTTTTCATTTCTGAAGGTTCCCATTTCTTGCGGTTAATCGATTGCATTCGTAGCACGTATTTATTACTAACGTTGAAGTCCAAAAATGTGCCGAGCGGCATCCTATTACGAGCGTTTAAAGGGTGCGGCGGTGGACCTCGACTATTTATAAAGTCAAAAATAATGCATTGATATATATCTTTTATAAATCACGTCTTTTCTTTTTACATATAAAACAAAAAAACCAAACTTAAATTTTATTTAAATCAAAAATAAAATCGTCCTTATCTAAAATAAAATAATTTCTATGAAACATAGCGGAAAAAGTGATAGAATAATTAGTGACAATTCTTATTACATTGTCAGCTAACTAACGCAAAAAACAATATGTGATTAATAAGGGAAGATATTTTGTCCAACGCGCATTGGATATTACTGTTTGTCCCCTTAGAATTTCAATCTTCCATTCAACGTTGTCAGAAGTTTGTCATACAATCGCTTTCCATTTACTCACTCACAATATAAATTTTGACAGTTAGCTTCTCTATATTTAAATCCCCCGCAAGAACGTTTTTTGTTTGTTTTTCATGATTTGTACTATTTCCAGAATTTTTCTTGTAAATAAAGAAAACTGAAATTGAAAGACATTTTACCGTAGAAAACTTAGTTTTTCGAGAAAAAAGTAGGGAAGTCTAAGTAAACAAGGTTTATCACCTGTCCTTGGCCAATTTAAGTGTTTTATTTTTAGTATTACTTTTTTTGTATGTTGTAGCATTGACTTTGTGGATATTTGTAATGTTTAATATTTTCAAAAATTAAAATGACTTAAGCGACTTTTTAAAAAAAAATTTGGCGTCCATTTGAAGAAAAGAGAACATATGAGATGTCTCAGAAATAACAAAAACCACTCTCTTTAATTTTGAATATGGAATCGAGCTATCGAATTTAAATGATATAAGTTATAAATAAATTATAGAAGTAATAATTGTATAATGCCAGTTTTTCTATATGGGTGCGAATCTTGGCACCTTACTAAAGCTCAAAACATCAAACTTCTGAGTTTTAAGAGTAAGTGCCTGAGAAGAATATTAGGAAGGTGGTCCGATTTTATAACTAGCATTGAAGTCCGAGAACGGACGCAGCAGCCTCCTATAACGAGCGTCTTGATATAAGGCCATCAATGACGATCTTATAGACTTTATTTGGCGGAATTAAAGGGCGCTGGATTGACATGGGAAGAAACGAGAGTGCTGGCTGGCAATAGGGTCTCCTGGAGGCAACTGGTGATTATTCAATAATTATTATTCAATTAATTTATTTTAAATATAACATACATTACAAAAATATATTCAATACGTACATATTATAAAAAAGAAAAAAAAATACACGAAAGAGACTCATGTCAAAGTAGTAGAAGAATCCTGCAATTAATTGCAGAAAAATCCACTTTTTGAAATATAAACCTTGTATATTATAAGCAAGGTAAATAATAAAGCAACTCCCATATAAAAAAAAAAAAAGTAGAAGAATCCTTCTCCGGAAAACTCCTTCGGATACATGGAACAGATCAACATCCAGAGCGATGTTGTTCAGCACAGCAGTAGCCCTTCCAACAGGCAAAACCATTAGCAGGTTGGTCCTGACTATCGGAATATGAAACAATCTATGCTGACGCTGTCTTAGGTAATTATCAGGAACATACAAACCAATGCTCATCATAATTTCAGAATTATCGATCATACCGCGCAACAATCGATAAAAATGTGTCAAATACACATTCCTTCTAGTCTCTAAACTGTTGTAGCCAAGCATACCCTGTAGAAACTCGGTCGGGTAAAGCCAAGGATAATACCCGCACTCTCATATGTAGAGATATCTCAGATGTCCACATATTCCACTTAGGAGCAGATGTGGAAAAGAAGAAGAAGAAAAGAAGAATAAACTCTATAACTTGGAAATTTTAGAAATGAAAAAGCCGCCAAACAAAATTGAAATATGATCGATAATCAATTAAACTTAAGTTAGTGCCTCATTTTTGGTATTTTTCCTATAGCGTCAAACCCTACCTTAAATACAATTACTTCCTCCCCTACCCTTATCGATACCCAATTATTTGCTAACAATTTTTTTTAAATATGTACGTTAAATAATCCTGAAGAAAGCAACGTTTTGTCGTCGAAACAAGTCAGTTTTGTAAACAATTTAAGTGATTTACAAAACAAAGTATTAATTTTCAAAAACATTTAATTTATAAACGAATAACTCACTTAAGCCTCTTTTCTATTGTCTGTTTATTATTACTTATATTATATTTTCCAAATTAACAAATCAGCCGCGTGATATCAGAAAACGAATAGCCTATATTACACGTAACGTTCGAATCCACACATCTCAGGTCATGGTGGGAAATGGGCCAATCACGTAATATCACGCAGTGGGCTTGTGATTCGCTCGTGTATAGCAGTCCGATATTCGAGAACATACTTTGGAGGCTTGTCAGCATATGGAAAAAAGATGATATGAACGAAAGTTCACCTAAAACACCCAGATCAATTGAGAGAAAAACGCTCCTTAGATTTTTTTGTAGTTGGAGGGAATCAAACCCGCTCAGTTGGCCGTAGAATTTACAATGCAACGGCGCTGCGCCTGTTTGTCAATGTCTTAATTACAGTGTACGCATTACTATTTTTAACAACAACAACAACAACAAACGATCACGCTGTTTCTTCGTAAGAGTAGGCAGAGAGGATAAAACACCACATCACTCTATCTTTGCATACAGATCTCGCTTCTTCTACATTCATACATCTTCTCGTGCACGCGCGCCGATTATTCCGACTTTCGACATGTCCATCTTCAAGTATTTGTTGGATTTGGTCATGCCATGTCTTTCTCGGTCTACCTCTATTTCTGCATCCATCAATATACGCATTGTAAATATTCTTAGCCGTTCTCTCGCTGTCCATTCGTTCTACATGTCCAAACCAGCGCAGAGCTCCTTTTTTGATTTTGTCGATAATGTTTGTCTCAGCTTTACTTAAGGTACGGATCTCAACATTTGTGCATCGTTTTACGAGATCGCATTTTGACAGCATTCGCCTACTTTCATCCCTGTTTTTCCAAGTCCATACTTCGCTCCCATACATCGGGGTCGGGAACAGGACTCCGTTGTGAACTGATAATTTTGCCTCTGGCGACAAACATTTATATGCCAAGGCTGATTTAAGTGCTCCGTTTACCCTGTTCCCAGCACTCTTTCAATATCTTTCACTTAAATGTTTTTATTTTTTTTATTCGGATTTTTATGAAGCTTGGTAGCATGTTACGTATTTCAAAAGCGTTTTGGAATAATATTTTAATATTATTCCACGGAAGTAATTTGTTGTTATAAACATCGTTATTTTTAGGGAAGGTTGTGTTTTTTTTTCTTTATCATAAACAGCTAACCACTTTTTATAGAATAAAACAAATAACAAAATTAAATATACCTACATACATTTATGTAAAGTAATCGGCTTTTTTAAAATTACGAAATTCATTAATCGAATCATGACTCTGTTCGAAATATTATTTAATGTGAGATAATGTTTATCAACAGTAATAACATTATCAAAAAATTCAGTAACATAAACCAGCCAATGACAGGTCATAAGCCCTGTAGATGCCTCGACTTCTACATCACCTTCTCTTACATGTTCTTCATCTCTGTTGTAATATGTTAATGTAACAAGCTCCCCAGGGAGTTAAATTCAGTCCTTGTCTAAGCAATTTGGACAAGCTCAAAATATTGTTGATACGTCCACCTGGTCTATGAAGAAGTATGAAAATTGAAAAAATAACATTTTCAGGCGTTGCCTAGTGTGTTGGTGAAATAATTCAATTAGATGAATCTCCCTCGCATAAATAAAGATTTCAGCTCTTTAACTTCACAAACATCAACAGATGAAAGAATTGAAGGAATATTGATGTTTAAATATGGGCAGAATGGTGAATGTTACACAGTGTGTAACGTGGCCACTTAAACCAGCCAATGACAGGTCATAAGCCCTGTAGATGCCTAGACTTCCATATCACCTTCTCTTCCATGTTCTTCATCTCTGTTGTAATATGTTAATTAAAAGCATTTATCGAATCCAAGAACAACGTCAAAAGTTACCCAATTACAGTTTTTTCCGTGATTAAATTGTTTTAGCATTTTAATACTACACAGTCATATTTAAGCGTTTGTGCGAGTAGATAGGAAGGTACAGAAAAACTTTCTGCGATATCTGTATCTCAGGGAGTATGGATTTTACCCGTGGTTTTTCCCGACTGACTTCACTGACTGACTAGAAATGCTGGGCTACCAATCATTGATGGGGAGAAGGAATACTCATTTGGGTGTTCACTTTTTTCAACTCATCGGTGGTCGCATACATAATTCTGATATTCTGAATAAATTCAGTCTGTTTGTCCCTGATAATTATCTTCGACAAAGGCAACACAGGTTGTTCTACCTACCACGATGCAGAACCACCCTGCCAATGGTTATGCCGGTAAGAAGAGCAATCGTGTTATTCAATGGTATCGCCTCAGATGTCGTTATATTTCATGACAGTGGGATTACTTTTAGGAGGGCAATTTCTAAATTGTAATATGTATGTCAATTTAACATTTATTATATAAATAAAACATGAGTGATACTTTAATCCACAAATTTGGAATATCCAGTTGTTTGGAATATCAGTTGCAGACTGGATATTCCAAATTTCTGGATTAAAGTATCACTCGTGTTTTATATATATAATAAATTACAATGAACTTCCATCAAGAATTTTCACTTACAAACTTAAATGTTTTTCAATTTTACATGACTATTTATATATTTTTTCGCTTTTCTATTGAATAAATCTGATATATGTATAAATATATATATATATATATATATATATATATATGTATGTATTGTAATGTGTTGATAATTAATTGGGTATTCTGTAATGTTCTTAATGTAACTAAAAACAAATAAATGAAAATGTGATATTTATACCAATTACTACTTAACCTTTTCTTGATTTTATACTGGTACTTTGGTTCCTGTCAGATTTATGTATTAAAGAATCAATATAACATAACTTATTTGAAGCTATCATACTATCTCACCATATTTCCGTTTGAAATATTAGATAAGTAACGATATTTTAGATTTTATATAAATAACGTAATATTGTAATAAAAGCAAACTTTTCTATTGCCATTTCTTCAATACAACTTTAGGAGTTCCTATCATATTATTTGTCCCTTTTATTTTTTCTTTTCTGATTTCCATCAAATATCTCACTCCACAATTGTTTCGAAAGATTTTGTTTCATAATTGTAAAATTATCATAAGATACTTTGAGATTTTCTGGATTAAAAAGAAGATTGCGTGGTTTTTGTACTTTAGGGAAAAAAAGTGTTTCTAGTATGTCTGAAAGTAGTAAAGTAACGTAAATTATTATATTCTGCATCCGGACGGGTTAAAAAAACATTTCTGAGTGCAAACAAAAATAGATCCTTGGACAAGTATTTTTGACCCAATGGCTAAATTAAGGTTCTTTTTCGCAGTCTCAATCCTGGGTATTGGTTTGCAGCAAAGTCCTGCATTGGTCTCTATTTTCTGCAGCCATTTTCAGCTCGACATATGAGGCGCAGTTTTAATCTTCGCACACTAGCTCCAAATATTCCCATCGGGAGCGCCCTCTATAATTTGTCTCTTCAGCCATTCCCTCTATGATGTCGTGAAGTAGACCCTCATGGCGCATAATGTGGCCGATCCATCGGGCTCGCCTCTCTGAGATGGTTTTGATTAGGTGTCTACCTTCTTCGATTCTGTTGATTTTTTTATCTTTTGATTTTTGTGAAATTAACGTGCTGAAATCTATTTTCTTGACTTCTATATTCCCTTCTTCATATTCTTCATCTCCGTTGTAATATGTTGATTATTGTGGATTTACTTACCAACACTTTTATTTTTAGAATTTTCATCTAAAAGATTTGTCAAAAATATCGAGAATATATCGAACTTCCCTATATTTGAAATTGTAATTTTAAAAAAATACCGATACGTATCAGAAAAATAGTCAAATAGTTTATGGTCTAGTTACAATTATTGTTATAACACAGGATACTCCTGCTTTTATAATTTTCTTGTCCTACCAAAAATCAAACCTTTAACACCATGGAGTCAGATAAAAGGTATTTAGATCTTATTATTATTTTTCATTATGATTTTGTTCACCAAAAACATAAATAACCGCAAACATACATAAAAAATATTGAACGTATTTATTTAAACATTTATGTGAATTCTCGAAGTCATTTCCAGTTATTTTGAATGGCCATAAACATTTCAATTTCAAAGATCATTAATCTCTGGGTGAATTTCCACCAAACAATACATCACGTGATTAACTTTCCCGCTTTTTGTACTTGATTCAAATTCCGAAGTCTCAAAGGATCGAAGATTTCCCGCCAAATCATTAGGGCGTGAATAAGTCGGTACTTACATAGAATATTTAGATCTTTAGATACTCCTTGTTGGATTGGGGAAATTGTAATTCAAAGAAGTGGCAACACTTTATTTGATTGGATGTTTTTGTATTTTGAATATATTTCCAAAGGCGTTCGACTCTTTTTTTCCCTTTATTTAGGCATGAAGTCAGTTTAGATCATTCGATTTTAAAATTCAAGATTGACATAAAATATTTATTTTTTAGGGCGGTTTTTAACTAGGTGTCAAAACTTTTGTTACGATCACATAAGCTCAATATATTAATGATTTTAATGGACTGTACATTATAATAAAAATGATAGCATCATTATCACGATTTCTCAATCTGCACTCAATCGTGGAGAAAACACTGCTTTGGCACTCCAATTGCAGAGTATCTTAATCATTTTTGATACGTGGAAGGCAAGG
>NW_028280393.1:0-31382 GCF_059751315.1 Micrasema longulum
CTCTTTATAGGCCATGTTCCTTTTTTCTTCATATCTCCATGGTAGGAACGATGCTAATGTACTGCAGAACGTTGCTCTCATCACTATGTGCAATACTGTTAGACTTGCAGAATATGTTGTATTGGATTCGATATAAAATGACGACTTGCTTCATCGGTTGTCGTTCTATTTCAGGTGAAATGATTAAGCACGTGTGGCTGTCATAGATCGATGGACTATGAACCCCACAAGAATACTTGGTGGAGGTAAAATATAAGACTAACATGATCAAGACCAAAATAGGTAAGCCTTTAACAAAATACTAGTGATTAGTGTGTCATTGTTGTTCTGCAGACAATGGAATGAAGATAAGGCTGGTTTGACATCATAACTAATGATCTTTAAGAATGGATGCAGAAAACTCTTATAACTGGTACAATCAGGTAAAGCAGTGGATTTGGTATGGTTTTAAAACCGTCCAAGCTAGCATTTCCTTAAATTTATGGGTTTCCATTATTCTCAAAAATATTTCACAAAACAAAATTTTTTGGATCAGGTTCTCAAAGAACAAACGAGGAAAAGGAAGGACTCGGAGGAATTCGTTCAAATGCACAATGTAGGGCTGTTCCACCACAAATCATGAGATGTTAGCAACAAAGTCAACGGCAACTCCCACAGGATAGGCAGCTAGTAAAATTTTCAACTTCGGCGACATGATAGGCGATAGGAAAATTTATTATAAATGTACACAACCACTGCACTAAATTCGGTGAACATTTGCAGTTGCAGCAGGCTTATTCTGTCACAAATTCGTTTCATAAATTCATTCGTTCGTCATATATCCATCTTACTCTAACACAACCAAAATCGTAATTCTCCCTATATGAATGAATTTACAAAACGAATTAGTCACAGAATAAGGCCACAGACCCCATGGGGTGCCATGGCATGGAATGCTCTCCCAGCAGAAGGGCAAAACTGTGAGATAAAAGTGATGTTTCGGAGAAAACTTAAAGCCCACTTGTTCTCTAAATTATTTGAATAAATCTGTAGCATGTGACGACCAAATAAATTGTTTCACTGGAATTATACATTTTAAGTTAAACTAAAATTAGCTATCCATAATACTATTAAAGAAAGCAGTATTGTTTTTTGTTTTTTAGCACCGACTAACTGGATTACTGATGATTGGGTTTACCTTTGGACGCGATGTAATCAAGCGCCTTGTTGACATTGGCGATCTTGTGGAAGCGCATCTTGCCGCGGTCGGGCTTGGGAAGAGTTTCTCCCGAGATGACCTCGAGGAGTAACATCAACTTCAGTCCGTTGCGGAAGTCGTCCTCGATGTTCTCTATGGCTGTGCCGGCCTTTCGCAGATGACTGTTGCACCATGCTGTGAATGTCTGGAAATAAACAAACGACGGGTCAGTCCATTGCAAAGGAAATATACTTTAAAAAAAAAAAATCGTTTCAAAATAGCAAAATCGTATGATTTCCTTATTTTTTATTAGACCTAATCGCCGAACAATCTTGTAATTTTATAAGAAAACAGTATTATTTTAAAGTTATTTATAAATAATTATTTGAATAAAATCAACACATTTTTATGTCATAAAGGTCGTAAAAATATATCGCGAAATTACCATACAGAAAAAAATGTTCCTTAAATAAATTAAAAGCATTTTCTAAAAATACTGATTTCAGTTTGTATAAATTTTGTGAATAAAGGTTTTTTTATGACTAAAAGGCTTTTTAAATAAAAAAAAAATATTAAGCCCATCTGAATCGAATTTCAATAGGGAAATATCACATACTACGAATACCGATAAAAATATATGAAATGGATTTAGAATAATTAATTGTATTTTCAAAATCAACATGGATATAGAGGAGAAATGTTTTTATATATAACTTTAAAACATATTTTTTTTATAAATATGTCACTATAAAAACGCGACATGTTTGGCATTGATAGTTGTGACGTCGAAATTCGTGACGATGTTCTAAAAAAAATTAACCGTAAGAAACAAAATTTAAAATTAATAAGAAACGTGATTAGGGGCGTGGCCAATACAATTCAAAATTACAATTTAAAAAAAATATATATATACTACTAAGTAGCAAAAAAAATTTTTTTTTACTAGACAGTATTTCATAGATCTTTATTAAATGATATTTCCCTATTGTATTAATAAATACTATATTACTTAGCGAAAGTGACATGGAAAAATAATATTTCCTTGATTACGCTAACAGTAGCAATCTTGCCGCTATGGTATTTTTCCACTGCGCGGTGATGTATTATTACTAGTAAATTGTTTTTGTTTGATGTCAATTTTACCATTTTGGAGTTATAATTTTTTTCAAAACTCGTCATCTGGGAAAATAGAGCGGGAAAGGCGACCAAAATAGCGCAAGTCGCAGTCTAGGAAGTAATAGCGCCAATAAAAACACATCAATTCGCTAGACTGCCTTTCAATCATCTTAATTGAAGAACATCTCTTTAAATTGTCTCAGCGGACGTTACGATATTGAAGATGCGAGACACGAGCGGACAAAAAGATTGATAAAATGGATTGAAAAGATACTGCATTATAAAAACATCGTCCTTCAAAGTTATTTAGATATCATAATGTGAATGTATCTAACGGTTAGCGCGTTGGATCACCAAGCATAAGGTCCCGAGATATTAAAAGGTGAATCGAAATTCTTTACCTTAAAGGATAAACCACGTGAGTGAAATTGAACGAAATGTTCAGAAAATAAGATTTTGTGACTGTGCGATTTCCAAAACACTAACTTTTTAATGAGATAATTTCATTCTAAATATAAAGAACTTTCAATGTGAAATAATCATTATTTTGATAAAAGGAATACTAAATAAGCATATTTGTGACTACTGATGTTTTTTGTATTAAAAAAAAAGTGGACTACAGATTTTTATTTCAACTTAAAAAAGCATTTTAAGACGAAATTGGACTAAGGTGTTTTTTTCTCGGTAAAGCAACCAAATTTGAGTGATACATGCCATTTAATAAAGTTACTGTTGCAATAGTTATTACGGAAAGAGTTGAGGATCACAAGTAAACAAATTATAGAACAGGGCTGAACAATAAAATAATAATAAATAATATACTCAATTTATTAAAATGTGTCTATTATTAAACATATCATTTTAATTTCGTAATTAATTTAGTTAGTAAGAATAGGTATATAATTCGTGTCTGTCTATAAAAAAATCGTCATTACGTAACAATCTGCAGTTAAATAGAACGTGATCTGCAGTCTCCTCTTCCTCCTCACATTCACATAAATCAGAGGTCACTAATTGTAATCTTTTGAGGTGTGATGCCAACACCGTATGGCCAATTCTCAATCTACATATAAGGGACATACTTAATTTGGATAATTTGAGGTTACGGAACCACGATATTTTTCGTTGCGATAATTTCTCCATTTTTAGCTTTAAAACGGCAAAAAATGGACGTCCGTGTTTTATCCTACAGAATTTATTGTACAGGTACAAAATTTACTGTCTCAAATAGGTACCTACATTTTAAAATTATCTACTAAATAACATCCATGTTTATAAATGAAAATGAATATAAATAAGTATAATAAAAGAAAGAAAATAACAAAACGTGAATCAGGAAATGACTAAATTTTCAACATAAACATTGGCTCAACCTTTAAAAATTGTCGGAATTTGAGGCCAAAAAAGGAAATTTGCGATAAAATGTGCTTACACGCAAATTTATCAGGAAGGAATGGAAAATGTAATCAAGATAACCAAGGCAAAATAAATATTGTAATATTTATAGTCATGTAAGCAGTATGATGTGCTAAAATCAATACCTAAACGCAGATACTTACAAAAAGCGTTGTTTTAAAAACGAACTTATACGGTTCTAAATAAAACTACAATGAATTATATTCGTTTGTTTTGAAAATGACCAAATAAATACGACAAAGGGGCCAATAAAGATGCACATATCGGTGTTAGAATTACCGACAGTCTGGCTTTAATCAACATTACTCACGAGGGTTCAGCCCCCAATGTTTTTCTCTGTATTGTGGAATATTGTGAGATATAAAGCAGAGCCAGCTGCAAACAGAGTAACAACAGGCAAGGTATGACTAACCGATAATAGCCCTCGGTGAACTAAATGTGGAACCGAGTCATGCACGTAGGTATTGACCGAAACATTCGCGAATATCTTACCATAGATACAGAATAACAGGCTGGGGTGGGGCAACTTAAATATTTTTAAAAGGTTTCAATATGTTCGGTCCTCGGTAAATTGACTAAAAATGTTATATCCAACAAAGACGAGTTTTCAATTTCACGTTTATTCAGTATTTTTTAGGTTCAAAATCTCGCAACTCGGCGTACCATGTTGGATATGAGCTTTCTCTACAAAATTGTTAATAACCTAATTGATAGCCCAGAAATTGTTAGAGGCATTTCATATCGAGTCCCTGTCCGTAGAACTCGTCAATATGTACTCTTCGACATTCCTAACTCAATGACTAATTATATGAAAAATAGCACTCTTCGAAGAATACAGATTACCTATAATGTCAGTTTTAGTGACATCGACATATTACATTGTAAATACCATATTTTTATCAGATCTGTTAAAGACATTTTAAATTTATCTCCTTTGACTTTACAGAATTTGACTTTTAATTTTATCTTTGATTCTTAAATTTAACGTTTAATTTTAACTTTTAATTTAAACTTTTGACTTTTACTTTTGATTTTAATTTTAACTTTTAAATTCAACTCTTAATTTATACTTATTCATATGTACATCTACTACCTGCATCTAATTAATTAATGTTGGTTGTGAATTTTTACAAAGAAATATAAATGTTCATGGAAGCAGAGAGAGTTGGAGCTATACAATGTCTTCTCCCTTTTATGTACTTTTTATTTAATGTTCATATTTTTACTTTTTTAGAATTTAATTATTTTTTCCCCTCTCCTCCTGCATTCATGATAAATTAGTATGAAATCTGTAATTGGTCTTACTTTTTTTAATTGTTCTTTTGTACCTTGTATTTATATAAAGACTGTATAATTTCCTTAATAAATAAATATATACCGACACGTGAGGTCCATGTAAATGTTGAGAATCTCCAAAAAGTTAGTTCCATATAAATATTTTTTCTTTTATGTCATATACTCGTACACATTTCTCATATACATTCAAGAATTTGGCACGTTGCGATATGAATAATATACGCCGGTACCTTTTTTTACACGGTTTCGAAATAACGCGATACAAAAATTAAAAAAAAAAAATATTTTGACATATTCTAACAATGCGCAAGGGTAATAATTGAGACTTTTCGTTATTGGAATGCTTTACGTCGCTCTTTTACTTGGCGTATAATATAATAATATATGATAGTGAATAATTTTCGCTACGATTTTTTAAAGTATTTTGACGTCATGTTAACTTTTAGACAAAAAATAAGGTTCAATAAAATACAAATAATAAAAAAAAAATGTAGTGACCGACCGACGTTTTAGTATCGGTTTCGGCTAAGCCATAACCTGCGGTCGGGATGTGTCGGATTACGTTCGGCTGTACTTGGGTGGAAAATTAGCACAATTAGAGGTATTGAACTGTTTTCCATTAAAATAAATTGCCATTGGCTAACCTAATCGGCCTCGTGGTGTAATGGTCAGCGCGTTTGCCTACCATACGAGAGGTCTCGGGTTCGATTCCCGACATGGTTGATATGAAATATTTATTTAAAGGGGTGTTTTCACACCAGAATATTTCATAGTCTCTGGACTGGTACCTGAAGCGTAAGACTGATCATCTTACGCTGTGATTGGTGTACCAAAGCAGAGCCCTATGCACCATTAGGTGCGGAAAGGAGATGATGATGATTGGCTAACATAAAAATAAAAACTAGACTGATTTTGTGATTTGTTGACAATAGTCAGTAATTCTAAGATCTTTCATATTGATATTTGTATAATTCCTTATAGCGTACATTGAAGAACTATTACATATAACTTATGTGTATGAAAAGCGCGAAAAATAAACAAATTTACAAATTAAATTTATGCTTTTTATTTCATTGTTTATTTTAGTTACCACATATTTTAATGAACTCGTAAGGTTTAACAAAACCGCCTTATTTTGGGCGTTTGAAGTGACTTTTAACTTATTTAAACAAGTTTCGGTTAGGTTTCGGCTGAAACTAAAACAGAAGCCGAAATTCGGTTTCAGTTTCGGCTGTAAATCTTGTTTCGGTAGGATAGGTATACTTTTTTCAAACTTTTTTTTGTACTGTGTGGAACGTATCCCCCGCGTAAACAGAGGTTACGTATGGTAAATCAATTTATTTAATTATTTATTAATTAACGCCCGAAAGGCTTTTACGTATACAGAGGTTATAAACAATTCGCAAATATGAAAATGCAATATAAAATAAAAATATAAAAAACAAATGAAAATTCTAGAAAGTCGATTGTTATTCAATTACAATGTTTTGTGTTTGTCCAAACTTCCGCAGATATAGATGTTCAAATATAGGCAGAATAGTGAATGTTACTGTTTGTAAAGTGGCCACATACCAGCCAATGACAGATTATAAGCCCTTCTTTATTAGATTAGATTTATTTATTTATGACAATATACATTTTTTAAACTTTACATATTACTTTATATTACATATTTTATTTGTACAAAATATTCCCAATCAGCAAAAATGCTGGTAAAAGGGGATATAATGTATAATGAAACAATAGTTTTTAAAAAGTCCATAAAATAACATCACAAATCACTCGTCACACGGGCTGAAATAACGTTTTTTTAAGTACGTATATGTTTTGTATATTTTTTAGGTCATTAGAAAGCGAATTGTAGAACTTAATTTGTAGACCTAATTGTAGAACTAGGTTCCAATGTATATCGAGGCTTTGCTGACATAATGAATTAAGTCATTAAAACAAGTTCAGAGATAATTGCATTAAAAGCATTTTTATTCTTTCAACGCATTATTTCTAGGACGATTTTTTTAAAGCTTTGAAATAGTAATATTTATTCTAGGCATGGCATAAAATTTGGAATCAACATCTTGCACCTACATTAAAAAATATTTGAAATGTATAAAGACTGTTGACTTAATGCATAATGTCAGTATAGTTTCTATCTTATGTAGTTCGAAGTTCAAAAATGTAACAACCCGATTTAAATAAATAAACATTCTTCATTAAAAAACTAAGTTTTGAGAAAACTAAACTAAAACGAAAAAAAAAATGGATTACATTTTATAAATTTATTTCGAAATATAATGCGTGAAGGTTCATTAAAATAAATCTGAATATATGTAGAAGGACGCATAACATTTCTGAAATTAAAAAGAGCTAGTGAAAATAACGCGAATAGATCCTATTACATTTTTTATTGAATACAGAACACGGCATGGTGAAAATAGCACACTGCATATTATGACTGCACGTGCTGGAAAGTTATTTTAGACCCGCCATTTTATATTGTGAAAACGCGGGAAAACCGATGTTCGGGAGTTAAAGCTCATTATTATTGCATTTCTACTTCCTGCTTCCACGACTATAGAATTACAACGCGTAAAGTTCAAATATTATATATAACCTCAGAGTAATAATGCGTCAACCTATACATGTTTCATAGAACGTAAGCGATGCTGGTTAGCAACAAATTGGCGGCCATTTTGTTTTGTTTGACAACATAGGCATAACGGTTCGATCGGATGCTTTTGTCGCTGTGCTTGGCTTTTTTTGTAAATAACTTGGATATTTACGTTATAATAAATAAAAATCGACTATGGTGAATTGCAGTATGTTTGGTTGCAGCAGTAGGAGCGTCAAAGGTGTTAAAGGAGTCAGTTTTCACAGGTAATTGATTTCGAATATTTTCCTATGATTTACATTAATTTTTGGCATTTATTGTCCCGACACGTGTATTATGTTCCTTAAAGACTTTTCTTATATCAACATATTTACTTAAGATACAATTTTTTCTCGATTAAGGGGATAAATTTGTGAATTGAAGTATGTTTCCTGTTGATAATGACAGTTGATTACGGGCAATATGTTGGGGCCGAACTAGGCATCCATACAAAGTTTGAGTCTTTATCGAGTAGAGGTTGATTCAAATTTTACTCGAAGCTAGCAATGTTAACCTCGAAATCGCATCTAAAATGACTCGCCGTTTCGGAGATGTGACGGACAAATAAACTCAACACAGGACTTTGGTTCCATGGAGTTGGGATTTATGTCTGCGATACTGCTATTTTATTGGTTGGTTGGAAGAAATTGCCATTTGGCAATAAGCCCGCCAATGTACAAAAAGTAAAATAAATAAATAAAAAATAAATGTTATCAACTATCGAATATCTAAATTTAGTAAATGAGGTCTAGATTTCCAACCGTCATACGATCAGTATTATAGATTTTTATAAGTTTGTTTTTTTTTCTTTCGTTTTTTAAAATATTACTTAAACTCTAAACTTCATTGCCAAAAAAAAATGTAAAAAGGGGCTAGATTTCTTACTGTCCATGCGCTCTGTAGCTGCAAGACGTGCTGCAATCTAGCTTCTATATATCATAATTGTAATATACCATAATTTGGAGACGAGGAACTAGAATCCCAATTTATTTTATTATAATGTAACCACAAAGTAAGTGCTTCAAATGTAAAAAATATATGACTAAGTTTAGTTTGAAATATTTCAATCTGATGCAAATTATGCCTCGCATCATTTCACTTATCTTCTGTAACATGTAATAAAAATTCAACAAAAATATAATAATGTTCTCTCATGGCTAGCTAGCATTTATCGCTTACATTATATTTAACCAAGATAACAGTACAAAATACAGGATTTCAATTGTAAATATTACTTAAGCCGTGCGAACAGAAAAGATAAGATATAATGGATCATTTATTTGACTATTTCAGTAGAATTCAATTATTAAGATGTAAAGAAAAATAGATATATTATTACAAGATAACTACTGCTTACGATTATCGCAGTGAACGTGTTAATCTATTTAGTACGTAGATCGACAATAGCCGTAATAAAAATAAAAATTATTACTCTCACATTAGCATCGAAAAGTGGGATATTTTCACCGAATCCTTAATTAAATGATTTGATGACGCGTAAAGTGGTTTCTGGAGCATGAAAACACACTTCTACATTCATGTCGATATATTTACTGCCTGAATTACGAATTATATAAACATTTAAGTAAAATGAATATGCAAAAATGCTTTCAAAACAGGCTAGCGTCTGCATGTAAAGTTTCAAATTACTAGGTTATGTATGTACACAGCCGCGCATTATAAAATGCCATCATCTCGAAACAAATTATTATTATGGAATAATTCATAATGTGTAATACGAATTAGCTATGCAAATTGCGCGTCTCCTACGAATTTCTGCATAATAGTAGAGAGA
Source organism: Micrasema longulum (assembly GCF_059751315.1). Taxonomy (NCBI): domain Eukaryota; kingdom Metazoa; phylum Arthropoda; class Insecta; order Trichoptera; family Brachycentridae; genus Micrasema; species Micrasema longulum. The sequence goes on from NW_028280393.1 coordinate 9,448, forward strand.
GGTTTTTGAGTATCGCAGGATAAAAAACAAGTCTGAATACAGAATCTGATTATAATTATAATAATGTTAAAATACATATTTTTAACACAACACAAAAAAGTGCGTCAAAAATAATCTTAAAGTTCAGTACTTTTGGCTTACTACGTAACACACAGCTGATTTAATGAACAAAAAACATACATTTACGACAATCCGCGTGAAGAATTTTGTTGTTTATATAGAAATAATATTAGGTAACGATGAAAGCATTAATAACATTATGTATCTATTATATTATATAAATCTCAACATCTATAAAATACAAAATGGTAGAATAGCGATTTGATTTTTATTATTTATTTATGAATAGATTGCATATACATACATATTTTTTACCGGGGAATCTATAATTACAAAACTAGAGCATTTGAACATAAATCCTTTGGTTATGTTGGGTTAGGTTAGGCATTTCCAGGTTAGTCTCCGACTAACATGGAAATGCCATTATTTATAAATACTATAACTACCAGGGGCGAACCGTGTAAAGAAGCGATTATGCGCAGCTTGCCATTATATTTGACTAACCATAATAATTGTAACTTTATTTACAGAAAAACAAATAAATAATTAATATTTATTTTAAATCATTTCCACCGTCTTATTTTTATCCTAATATAAATATAAATATTAATAAAGCGCGCCCAGCGCCTGTGGTGAGCCAAGAAACTAGCCGATTATTCCAGCTTATTTTTTCATACAAATAAGTATACTATATTTTGAATGTCTTAACCCCAGTGCGGGTTTTTTCTCCTAGATTAAACTTGCAGATTACACTAATAATTTGAAGATTCTTTATTTGGAAAACAGTATTTCAAACATTATTTCTTAAGGACTATTTTCCTTTGAGATGGTACTTTTGACATAAGACCATAATTACTTTCATGCGTTATATTGTGGGACATATAGCGCTCCACGCGGCCGTTTTTAGCACTGTTAATTACTAGAACAATGCGGCCAGTTGACATTTCAATTGAATACCTAATATCGACTGAATTCATAGTGGTATTTTTAATTTATTTTTTAATTTATTGTTTAATTGAAAATATATCTATATAATATAATATATCACGAAGTTACATAGTTGATTACAGAGTTGATCTCAAACACAGAAAAATATCAATTTATAGTATATATTACTTGCATTATATTATGTACCTCCTATGTAGGTACACATATGTGATATTTTTTTATAGCTTACCTGTAAATAAAATCACCATTCGCCACTGATAACTACCTAATTATAAATAAATAACATAATATAATAATTATTGGATATATATAAAGTACAGATGATCATATATATACATAAAATATGAATGGTAATGTTAACAAAAGTGATGGATTAAGTCCAATTTCGAAGGTGATTTTATAAACATTTAGTTTAATGTGAGGTGTGTGCTGTCTATCTGTCTGTCATTTTTGGAAAGATATTTATTTGTAATTACATACTTTTTCTTCTTCTTCAGCCTTATTCTCTCCACTGCTAAATAAAGGCATCGTTTAAACGTCTCTATTCCTTCCTATCACCCGCTTTTATCATCCATGTTTTATCGGTTATCGAGGCAATGTCATCGACCCATCTTTTCTGTGGCCTTTCAACACTTTATTTACATTTAGAAAAATCGCAAATACTCTATCATAAACTAATATTACTTATGCATATGTTAGGAGTAGTGTGGCATATGGCATTATTATTATATGCATTTTCAAAATACGTAATGTTACGAGTGATGCCCATCTCTGTTGCAATAAATTTCTTTTCATGTTCCCAACCGTGTCACCAGAAATCAAAAACGGCTATTTATCAAATCTTCTAAGAGCAACTTTTGTTTTTATGCCCCAATGTCCAGAATGTGTAAATTAGTAGATTCTGCACACAACTTGAAATTCTTTGGGATAGATCTCCCGGCTTTTCGTAGATCTCTTCGCCATTAACACAGTGTGGGATGAAGATGGATTAACATGGGTTTGCTCGAAGTCTTATATGGTGATCGTGTTTTAAATGTAAATTATATTTTTATTTTATTTTCCTTGTCTTTGCTACATAGTTTTGTTATTTTTGTTTAATTTAACTGATAACTGTTGTAATTGGCTTAGATGGCATACACACGATTTTTCAGGGTCAGACCGCGAAACTTCAGATGAACATTCCTCATGGTAAGCTTTTAAAAAAAAATCCATAAAAAAAAACGAATAAAGAAAAAAAATATATTTTGTGAAAAATGGAGTAAATCCTTAATTTCACCGTGAAAACCGTGTATAATAAATATATAAAGTGTATCTATCGGCCAACCCTAATTCTGCATTTTAGTTAACTAGGAGATTTCGAAATGAACACAATTAATATAACATTTTTTATCAACGAGATCTCATTCGGGATTTCAATTGTGATGCATTATCCTCTAAATCTGTACTTATACAAACAGCGCAAAACAATACTTCGAGTTTTGCTTTTATCGGATATGATTTTTAGTTAAACGGGAAAGCAGAAGCCGGTTTAACTATTCAGTGTGAAATAGCTTAGCATAGTTACTATTAACTAGCCAATGGAACAAAATGATTTTCACTTTCAATATAAGCAACAGCTGAACAAAACGATTTGCCACGATAGCCACCGATGTTATGTTTGAAGATATATTATTTTCAATCCTTCGCTTTATTTTTGAAGAATAAAAAAAACAGATGTTACAATCGTTTTTCATTCATAGTATATTTTTGGCTGTCAGCAAATGATTATAAATGGATCAATTCAAATCACCAGACATAAGTAGATCGATTCGAAATCCCCGTAGTATTTTTATGTATCACTTTGCCCATTATTACGAAACGATTATTTTGGCAATGAGAGCCAATGCCCTATTAATCACTACAAGAATCGATTCACCTTTCTAGAATTTTGTTTGTATCTAAATAAAGACATCGCTCAGCATGACTGAATGAATGGCGTTCGCTTTTACTTATCGTACTTCAGTCATTGTGAGATTATTCATTTCACTTTTATATCAATGCATCACACGACAAGAGAGTAAGTGTGAGATATTATGTACCTTGTACTTATTCATGATTCAATTACATTTATTGAATGCCTATACTGTAAGGTCTGTCGCGCTGATTTCAGCATCCTTGGGTTGATAAATTTTAAATGGAGATATGTGACATCCTCCAGATTAGCACTGTTTCAAATTCCCCGTTAGAATTCATTCATTATATCGAACCTTCGCGTCAACGTTAGGTTGACATCTGATAAAGGCAAACGAAAAATAGGGAAATATCACATTTTTTTTACATTCTTAAAGCAATAAAGGTCTATGAAATACTGTCCAGTAAAACATTTTTTTTGTCGATAAAGAAAAACCGATATTTGCTTACGAAAAGGAGTATATTTGCATGATCTTCGTCAGTAACCTGAACACGTTTAGAAGAAAAAGATGATGCATATTTTACTTTGTAGATAACATTGAAGATACGTATTACCTTCATAATGTAATGGGGGCCCAGGGTCCGTATTTTAATGGGAAGTTAAAATTTATCTTAAATTTTATCTACAAAGTAAAATTAAGTTTTTTGTATGAAAAATAAAATGTTTTTTTTCTTTCTAAACATGTTCAATTACAGCTTCCCGACGAAGATACTTTGAATTTTCATACAAATATACACATTTTCGTACATGAATATCGATGTAAGTTTATACTGTCTCGATATGTACCGATGAAGATATCTTTCATAATCGCGGCGCAGCAGGTATTGTTACTCTGCCGTCATAAGAAAGAAGGGCGGTTTTACATAAAACAAAAAACGGAGAAAATAAATATTTTGTAACTCGGAGATTGAAAAATTAGCTGTGTGAAAAATACTACAAAAATTAAGTCTATTATTATGCGACAGTATGTATTATGGTTTGTCCTAACGGAATATGTAAATTAATTTTAATAAATTTTACGTTATATATTTAAAAATCAACATTTTCATCTTCTTTTTAATAAAAAAAATACAAAAAAATATTTTCTACTTCAATGAAAAGACGTTTCCAGCTAGAAACGCCCCTTTTATTTAGTAATTAAGTAAACGTCTTTCTTTTTTAGTGTTAATATGTTGATTGATTCTACTCAACTAAATAAAAGAGACGTTTTACTGGCCATTTACTGTTTTTCAAACTAGTAACGCCGACCTAATATTCAATTAACTTCGAAATTACCAGCAGATCTTAAATTTAATTGAAAACGAGTAGGTACATTCATTTCAGATGTTTTTAAAAACGGAATAGAAGAAAAAATAAATATTTTAATCAGTCTTCAATAATTATATAAGTTAGAACAGCCTTAAATATTGAGTAATCTTCGAGACTTTTTGCAGTTAAGTCTCATTTAATAGTGAAAATAGTAGGGTTGTGGTTATTTTAGGAAGATAGATGTATTTTTAGTAGAGGCGTATTTTTTCCTAAATCCGAATATGTATTTAACTCATTTTTGAAAAAATGTTAGATGCGTCATTCTTTCTTATGACGGCAGTACTATACAATGGGGAAGCCAAAACTGTTGAAGTGTAATACCCACAGAATTAAGAATAGTCCAGAAACCGCATACGCACATCAAAGAGAAGGCGACTAAACTACTCATAAATGAGTAGGTTTACGTTTTGACCCATTAATTTTTTTGTAGACGTCGCTCAGTACGCAACTCCTTTTTTGAATTCAACTATGCCGTGTTGTGTCATTTTAAAGTGTAGAAATACTGCTAGGATCTTAAAGAAACTGGATGGTATCACATTTCATGTGTAATTAGCAAACGAATGTTTAAGTAGCAAATGCATTACATAAAAATTGAATATTTTTTCCATCTGTCAGATTGCCGAGTAAACAAAATAGAAAGTTCGTTAGTGTTGCCAGGGTAGTATTTTTTTTTACCCTACTTTGCTCATCTAATGAAAGAACTAATGAAAATAAGACCTCGGATTAAACAACGCCGTGGGGGACATTTGAACGACATTATCTTTAAAACATCAAATATTATTTAACATGATATAAAAATATCCGTTTTATGTAAAATAAAATTTGTATTACATTTTAAGTTGGAAGTTCATTAATTCAATTACTCTTATTAAATGACCCTTTACTTATCTACTCTGTTGTGCCAATCAATGTTTCCGCGTGCACAATTAAATTTTAGAGAAATTAACGAATGCCTTTTTTTTAACCTTACATTTGTGTTATGATTATTTTTTTCCCATCAAGCAACATTACGCGGCGAAAGTAGGGCATAGTGGGAGGATTATTGGACACAGTCCGATGTATTCAAATAGGATTCTACGCTCCTTCTGGACTATTCTTAATTCTATGGTTATATCTGTTGACCCGGTAAGTCACCAGCGATCTTTAGCCACACAGTCTTTGTTCTTCGGCCAGGCCTGGATGTTAAACAGTCACGTACTAGAGTAACCTATTGTGCTTTAACAACTGTTATTGTTAGTTGTGAGGATAGGACGTGAGTTGCCAACTGGAGATACCTCTTCCGATCAAACCTTGTCTTCATTACACTCCGAGGGGAACAAACGCCCCGACTATCTCTCGCGGATCAATGCGAGATAGATGAAATCTTTAGCAGTTAGAGTCAAATGGTACATTGAACATTGTTTCACAGAACGACAACGCCTCGACACGCATGCGTTATTACAAGTTACATATCGTCGCCACACAGGCAAAAGTCACTAACTCAAAAAACACCATTTTGAGAAATCGCAATTCAAAAGTTTGAAGAACTAGGAAAAAATGGATTTTTGTGTTTTGGAAGTTTTCCTTTCGTGTATTTTTTATAAATTAGATTAGTAACTTTTTCTTTCAGGTACTTTTTATACATCTGAAAGGTTTTTGATGGGGCAAGGCAGCTAAAATTCGGTTTAGTGACTTTTGTTTATTTATAATCTAGACAATGCAACCCAAAGGAGTCAGTGATAGGAAGGAAATATTACAAATATGACATTTTGAGGTTAAAAATATGTTTTATAAAAATAAATAAATTTTAATATGTTTATTGTTTTATTATTGGTGGCCCCCGTAGTGTAATGGTTAAGACACTTGATTCACGCACGGAAGGTTCCGGGTTCGATTTCCGGTGAGAACACAAACAAAACCATTATGATTTTTCTAAAGCCTGGGTGTTCTGTGTTGCAATTCGCTGCTGTAATTGGGTCTCCTGGCCTGTTGTGGTGCAAAAAAAACATTTAAAACAAAACATTATACAAATACCTAAACACGTTGTTTTTACGAAGAAAAATGTCATACTTAAAAAAATTATACAAAATCTGAATCAACTGTCAATAAATTATATCTGCCTTTAGTAATTTATGCATGTTGAGAATAATTTTGATTTTATAACTAACTAAACTTGGTCACTTTTCCCCTTAAAGAACATAATTTTACGCTTCAAATGACATATTCAACCTAAAACGGTCTTTTTTAGGGTTAGTGACTTTTTTCTGAATAGTGACGATAGTATATTGTTGTGAACTTGTAATATAAAATAACAACAGTTTACTGAGGCTGTGAAACAGGATGCAGTAAATATCAATACTCTGATGAAAAAACCAGGCTTCCCAAATGGCCGAATATGTAAACATAAATATGATCCGGTTTTTGTCGGAGAAATTGACGGGTTTTGAGAGTACTGTAGTAAAATGGAGTCTAATAACATTGTGCAGGAAATTGAAGGTCACGTACATATTATGTAAGCAAAACACCAGTTACAAAAATGTGTTCATTTCGCTAATTGCAAATAATTAACGAAGTTACATAATATTCGTTGGAGCTTCTTTATGTAGTTTTTGCCAATTCGGTCCATTTTCGTTTCCCGTGTTAAATGGAGCCGCGAATGAATCACGAATTTGTCAGAAACGACAAAGTCTTGCGGTTTGCACCGTCAATACTTGCTAAACAGGAAGTTAAAATGGCGATTACATTTAGAAAATGCAAGAAATCACAATACTAAAAGGAGACCCGTTAGGGCGAGAGCGGAAACTGAGTGTTCGTAAATTCTGTACGGTTCTTGTAATCGGAAATAGAATAATTAGCAATTGAAAACCTGATTTCACTTTCAAACGGCTATGCCATAAATGGTATAAAAGAAATTATCTTTTTCAAAGCACTAATTTCTTTAACATCTTTTCCGATTGCATAAGTAAGGAATACATGTGTACTTTCCTTTCCTTTTTTAGAAAATTCTCTACGGCCTGCGGTAGATACATTTCCGCGTCTTGAAAGAACCGGTAGCTCAATCACAAATAACTATCGACGTGCTAATAAGCGACGTGATAACAATTTCACACCATGGTTGTTTATCGTATTCGCGATCACAATGGAACATTCGTGAACACCTAATATTAAATGTCACAATATTTACGTTTCGCGACGTATAATCCTGCTGCGCAATCGTATTTTTGAATTTCACCGGTGTAAATATGGGAAATATTCAAAGACTGCTATTTTTATTTATTATTTATCATGTTATTTACTACATTTAGCCGGCGGTCGGGAAGCCAAATGTCAAGAAAAGCAGTCGCCATAGTAATTGTAATTTAATTTTAAATTTTTTTGTATTAGATACTCCTTACTAATTTGCAAATGCAATATATTGTTTTATTTTTATAGTAAACGCCGATTTTTCGCCAGTTAACTGTATTTATTTAAAAGGAAAACAAAAAACAAACCGACACGAGCGTTCACTTAGATATTACACACGCGTTGACTTATAATTGCAATAACTTAAGCATGTTCATTCATTGTGATCGCTCAAATGCTTAACATATTTTTAAGCACGTCTATAGTCAATTGTGATTGAGCTACAGGAAATACAATTATTGTAGCACGTGTGAAGAATACGCTCTAATGTCTGTAACACTGAAAATTACAGAGTAACAAAAATGATCAACTTAATGTATAAAAAAAGTCAACAACTTATTTCAATCAAGATTATACGTTGAGAAAGAAGCTCGTGTCGTGTAGCTTTGGAACCGGTCGGTAGAAAAAATAAAAAATAAGTTTAAAACAAAGTAGTATTTGTTTTATCATAACGAACAAATACAAAGTTAGCGCTCGAAATATAAATTTTACGATATATTTTTTTAATAGTTTATCATTCCGTCTTGTATAAATTGATGAACTTGGAACTTAAAATATAAAACATTTATTTGACATAAAACTGATATTTTTATATCATGTTAAATAATATTTGATGTTTTAAAGATAATGTCGGTCAAATATCCACCACAGAGTTGTTTAATCCGAGGTCCAATTTTCATTAGTTCTCTCATTAGATGAGGAAAGTAGGGTTGCAAAATTTACTTCCCTGGCAACACTAACGAAATGTCCATTTTGATTTCTTTGACAATCTGACAGATGGAAAAATAATTCAACTTTTAAGTAATGCATTTGCTACTTAAACCTTCGTTTGTTAATTACACATGAAATGTGATGCCATCCTGTTTCTTTAAGATCCTAGCAGTATTTCTACACTTTAACAGGACAAAACACGGCATAGTTGAATTCAAATCAGGAGTTGCGTTCTGAGCGACGTCTACTAAGAAACTAATGGGTCCAAACGTAAAACTACTCATTTATGAGTAGTTTAGTCGCCTTCTGTTTGATGCTCGTATGCGGTTTCTGGACTATTCTTAATTCTATGATTCAACCCTACAATGCACAATGTGGACGATCTGCTTCATACCGATAATCGGTGTATAAAAGTGATTTCAAACATGTTTATCACTCGGCGACTAGTTTATTATACTAGCCATTATAATTTGTTTTAAAAAGTCGCCACCAGGGTAAAATTTTTCGATAAAATTTTAAACAAAGTCATTTGCACGTATTCTGTCAAAAGCGTAATTTAGCTCAAAGTTCAAAGGGTGATTTCTTTGTTTTTTTTTTTTATAATTCGAAATTAGAATTGTTTTCGCAACTTTCATTATTACGTAAAAAAGTGTTCATAAGAATAGTTATTTCTTGTATTTTTTAAACCTTTAATGACCCACGCAGCATACTGTCCAAACTAAAATATGTAATTAAAACTAAAAAATGAACTTTTTGTTTTTTCATAATTTTTCCAGTATCTGCATAAAAAAACATACATAAATTTATGTTTTTTAGTTAGAATTAGAAAAATTGGGCATTGAAGTGTGAAGTAAATTTACAAAAAAAAATTGTTGATAACGCATAGAATATAACTAACGAGTTAAAACCCAAGTCTACTCGAGGTGAACAATAATTATTAACCTCCGCGCTGAGCAAGTATGAAGCGGATATCCTATCCTATCCATCGAACTTTCCCTTGTTTTACTGTAAATCGTACTTATGCCAAGTTCAATACCACCATTTCCCCAATGCCGACATTTCTCAATCAATTATAAATCGATACGTCCCATAACAACGCATTAATGTCACCCGTAGGCAAAAGTATCGTAAAACACTGCAGCCGAATGATCAGAATGCTTGCCAAAAGACACGTATATTTTGACACATATTTCACTCCTTTCCACTTAAGAATAATCGATGGGTAATTAATGAAAGCGAAGTAATTTGAAATAAAACATAAATTGGGCCTGCGCGATGTTAACGCATTAAATAAATCAAGAAAAGGGTGATTTACGGTTTATATTATTCTAAAACAGTTTCGGCGGATCGGATCGTGCAAAACAATATGAGGAATTTCGGGATGTGACTAATCCCTACAAGAATGTCGGGAGATTCTATTTAAGTTTTAATATTCAGCTGGTCCGTTAGCGAGATCGTAAAGCAACTTTTTTGCTTGTAATATTATCACGAATCCGAATATTCACGTATGAACACTCGACATAATTACATATTCCAAAACTCCAAGTAGGACGATTTCATATTGTTTTTCCCAAGACAACAATAAACACGTGTAGTCGAGTAGAACTAAATCACAGATAAATAAAATAAATAATGAATTGTGCCGAAAATCACACATGTGAAAATAAGATTATATAAACAGATACTGGTTTAATATTTTTGTGGTAAAAAAGACTAAGGTTATTGCACGAAACAAGATTACTGATTATTAGGGAGAATAAATATAATTGATAATATCCGGTCAGCACCGTGCGAAGGAACAAATAAAGGGGTGGGTACTCGCAAAGGTTTTGCGTTCGGCCTAATGAAACTTCGCCTAAACCGAGTGAGGGTTATCTCTAGAGCCCTTACAGGGCACAGCAGATTGAATGAACACCTAGATGAGGAAACACCTGAACACATTATATCTTTGATTGGCGGACATAAGAGAATAAGTGCATTTTTGTTCATTTTGTGATTTATACGCGAAAATGTTCCTTGTACACGCCTGCATCAATGGTATTAACAGTACACTTCTATGACTACTCAAAACATAAATAAACAACTTTGCGCTTATTAAACATTGCTTTTAATAAAATAAGTATGCACATTTGTGTCATATTTTCAGTGGTACCAATAGTACAAGATGATCTCAGTAATATAAGTAGACTCATTTCTATCATTCATTGAGTAGTACAAATAGTGTTAGTTTGTTCTAGAAGTATAAGTAGACCCATTTCTATCATTCATTGAGTAGTACAAATAGTAGTAGTTAGTTCTAGAAGTATAAGTAGACTCATTTCTTTCTTATCTTTAATGGTTCCAGTAGAATATCCGGAATATTTTTGTTATTTGTACAAATTTATTGAATGTTGTAACACAAATGAAATTATCTGTAAATAATAACCCATTTTGCAAAAGATGAGTTCTGTAGCTAAATAATTGGGTTCATAAAATCGTTTTTTTTGCTCTCCCGAAAAGTTGCACTTTTTCAGTTATGTCCGCCCATCAAATATATATGAATGTGATGTTTTATATCACTTAAGGAGCAGCATCCTCGGGGGGCACTGGTTAAACCTGAGGATGTTAGAGCGTTCGCCTCTACCGAATAGCCCGATACTTTAAAAATTTAGGCTTGGAAGGGGAGATTTAGCATTATAAGAACATTCACCCTCCACACAGTAGCTAGGCTCTTTAAAGACCCGGGTTTGGAGGGTGAGAACTAAGTTACGGGGACCCGTCACAATAAATTTACACAGGTCGAAATGACGTCAGGTGCTTATATGGCACAGAGCCCCATTTTTTGGAATAAGAAAAATAATAATTGCTAGCGTATAAATTAAGACCACGTTAAAAAAGCATCTTATATAAATGAGCTCAGACCATTACATCTGCGGCTCCGCTAAGAATCCAAATATACACATTATACATCGAATTAACATGACGTCACTTATGACGGAAATAACTCTCAGTTTCATATTGAGCTAGTCCTATAAAAATAACGCTACAATAAACGAAAAAAGTAAACAGTTAAGTCTGTAGTTTGTGGGCACTTAACAGAGTCATCACCTCAACGGGCCAAGCTTGACGGTCCGACAGGTAGAAGGAAGGTAAATAATTATCATACATGGAAATATTATGTATGTTGTATAAATGAACGCGGAGTCGCGTTCTGCTTCAAACAATATACACAAACTCATATCTCACACACTGTTATTAATCAATTAACCCCATACACTGCATTCACACTCAAATCAAAATAAATAGGTGTAAGTGTATAACTAACAATGAAATATATTGTAAAAGCGTATGAATGAATGTTTAAATCCGTATAATAAATTACTACTGATGTATTCTAAGGTACGAGTACACATAACACCTACAAATTCTAATGAATTTATTGTATCAAAGGTTTCATTGTAATCTTCCGGATTACAATCACCTGTGAATTAATTATGAATTGTGTTAATTAAACACAGCTTTTAAGACACACCTATGTATAATTATATTTATTATTTATAATGAAGGCATGTTTCGTCATGTAGGGGCTTTTTAATTCCAGGGATGAAAGTAGGCTGAATGCTGTCGAAATGCGATCTCTCAGGCGAATGTGTGGTAAAACTATGTACGATAGATGCACAAATGTTGAGATCCGTACATTATGTAAGGCTGAGACAAGCATTATCGACAAAATCAAGAAAGGAGCTCTGCGCTGGTTTGGACATGTAGAACGAATGGACAGCGAGAGAACGGCTAAGAATATTTACAATGCGAATGTTGATGGATGCAGAAATAGAGGAAGACCGAGAAAGACATGGCATGACCAAATCCAACAAATACTTAAAGATGGACATGTCAAAAGTCGGAATAATCGGCGCGCGTGCATGAGAAGATGTATGAATGTAGAGGAAGCGAGATCTATATGCAAAGATAGAGAGTTGTGGCGTTCTATCCTCTCTGCCTAGCCTTACGGGGAAACGGCGTGATGGTTTGTTTGTTTGTTTGTTTGTTTGTTTGTTTGTTTGTTTGTTTGTTTGTTTTTTTATTTATTAATTTTATTGTACACATCGCGGTGTTTTTTTACAAAATTAAACTAGATGTTTTTTTAAAAATAAGACCAGATTTCTCGGTAGTAAAATTGATGGGACAGATTTAACGCATGCTTGGCGAGCTTATTGCCAAAGGGCAATTTCTTCCGACCAACCGAAAATAGTTTTTTCGCCTCAAATACAGGATATTCTAACCCCAATTTCAAATGTGTGGACAGCATTTTTCAGAAATGTTGTCGTGGTTAATTATTATTGAAAACAATTTACAATTTTCCGTACACTTATTGCATCCCCATATTTTTAAACTTAATGAATTTTAGTATATATTTCGCTTAATTTTTATTGTAATTTGGAGTGTGTTAACTTTTAAAAGATTTATCATAATCATAATTTATGTATTCATATATATGTACATTACAAAATAAAATATCTTAATTCATACATATAGAAATAATTAGGTAAAATTAGGTATATATAAAAAAAAACACATTAGTATACATAATGTCCAAAGAATAATATGTTAAAAAAGTAAGAGAATCTTGTAACGAAAAACTCCCTCAGAGACGTGAAAAATGTCAATGTCCAAAGTGATATTGTTCAACATAGAGATAGCCCTTCCAACAGGCATAACCATTGGCAGGTTGGTCCTGTATATTGGATATGAAACAGTCTATGTTGACGCTGTCTAAGGTAATTATCAGGAACATAAAAGCTAATGCTCCGCATAATTTCAGGGTTGTCAATAATACTGCGCAACAATCGAAAGAAGTGCGTTGTTAAATACACATTCCTTCTAGTCTTCAAACTGCTGTAACCAAGCATACCCTGGAGAAACTCAGTGGGATAAAGCCATGGATAATATTCGCACTCCCTCATGTAGAGAAACTGAAGAAATTTCTTCTGAACCCTCTCCACCATAAGAGAGTACTTCAACTCACACGGTCCCCAAATCATCGAGCCACTCTCGAGTCTACTTCGCACCATTGAGTTATAAATAATTCTCAGTACTCGTGTACTACCAAAAACCCTAGCAGTACGCAAGACGAATCCTAACATCTTCAATGAACTACTACAAACTGTTCAGCGCCTTAGCGATTTTAGGTGTTAAATCAGCTTGTAAATGTATTGTTACTTATCTGCGATATTTCCGAAGTAAACATGAAAAAAAAACTGAATCTTAAAAACAACGAATCTTAACTTAAAAAAAGGGGTTAGGTACAAAAAACATTGTAATTCGCGAGGATTCAACTGAACACACACAATGGTTTGTATATTCGTTATTGAACACCTGTTAATTATATTGTCTTTCTCACCCGACGATGGTGTTTGGAGTTTGGACACAAGCAGAGTGCAGTTATCCTGTCACGAGCGACAAGTATGCTCAGGTAATTGTATGAGTAATGAACAATGTCCAGGTAACGTTTCGCCTCAAACTTGACTCTGGCGATACCCGGGGCCGGCGACCTTACAGGATTACTCTCGAGAATACGGATTACGCACACCAGAGATTGTCAAACGCGAGTTGAATAGATATTTATGGTTTTTTAACATGGGAAATGAGATATGATTCGTTCTTGTTTCAATGTACCAAAGTTTCCCAATGTAAAATAGATTAATGCCTAATTCGCCAAAGACCCTGGAGACTATGGGAACGCCTGAGAGAACGCCTCCAAGCCACTGCAGGGTGGATCCATTCTCGCCTGTTCGAGCGATGGCTGGAAATTCTGAGACCAAAATAAGGACATAATATACGAAATTTTGTTTTATTTTTATTCATTTCAGTTTTGTACTTAAGTTTAAAAAATATCTTTTGAAAATTTTATAAATATATTTATACAAATTATATATTTATTTATGTATATCAACGGTTCAAAGAACCTTTTACAATAAAATTTTTAACAGAAATAATCACAGCAGTGAACAATTGATTATGTAATATATAATATGAAATATATTTTAATAATTAAAACTAAACAACTTAGTGAAAATAAAATATTAAAAAAAAAAACAGCAAAAAAAGTAAAAAGAAACATAACAAATCTAAGATAACAATTAACGTAAGAAAATATTATGTTCTAAATATAAATATAACAAAGTCAAATTGAGATTAATTTAACATAAGTGGCTAGTATTTAGCTAGGTAATAATAAAAAAGAAAAATAATGCTACAATAATACTTTATAAATAATACGTTTTTTGGAGCAATATGAAAACTTAAAAAATCCCGATTTATTTTTGCCCACGCTGCTGCAAACTGATATTTTAGAAACGGCTGCACAAAACTGTTTAATATGTGAAACGGTAGGTAATTGTTACCGCTACTCCTCTTAAAAAAACCGAAACGCTTATCTCTAATTACTTCCTCGATATTATCAGAAAATCGAAGTATTCATAGTTTTACTGAAAAAAGGTAAGTTGAAAAAATGAAAGATTCGTTACGTTTTTGTCGAAATTTGTCAAACTTTACATATGTTCGAAGTCAATTAGAATTCGCATCTCCCGCTTGTAGCCCTCAATACAAAAAATACATTAACCGAATTGAATCTATACAATCAAAATTTTTATCGTATTGCAATTTTAGACGGTAGACTCAGAATACAGGTCCAGATGAATCTACAAACTTACCTAAACTCCAAACTCTCCAAACTCGAAGGAACATGGCTGACGCCATTTTTATGTATAAAACTTTGAATAACATGATAGATTGCCCCAAGATTCTACAAGAGTCCCAGTAACGCAGACCAGAAACCAATCTCTTTTTAAAAATTCTAATGTTCCGCTATTTTAAAAAAAAATTCTTTTGTAAATAGAACCTGCAATATGTGTAATCAGAAATTAAATTGTCTTGATATAAATAACATATCTTTAACTTCCTTTAAAAGTGAAATTTCCAAAAATAATTCAAGTTATGATGTTGCGCTTTGAATCCGCAGGTTATGTGCAGTTCTGTATGTAGGCACATTATAAATGTACGCTGTATGGTCAACTATATTTGTATTATATATTATAATGAGCAACTGTGTGACCAATATTCAAAAGTAGATATATTTTGAATAATATGTATTACATTTACATTTCTAGTAATATTATAAGTTTTGTATGATTAGTTATTTTATGGTATGTATAATTTTCACGTGACAACATTTACAATAACAATATTATGTGGAAGTCTCTAGATATGTATTTATGGTATAATTGATTCTTATAAATTTATAAGTGTCTATTGGCTTTCCAATGAAATAAAATAAAATAAAATGGATTGCGTGAAAAAAAGTAAGATGAAGCAATCCATTTCGCTCATTTTAACATTATTTAACTTGAACTTTTTTGGTGCAACTGGCACTTTGTAGATTGCGCAACAATACATTGATATTTGAAACCCAATGAACATTTTTGTTCATTTTGATTTCGCTGTGGCAGGTCCACTGTTTAGAATTGTATAACATCTGTATTGAGTAATTACATTTCGCGAGACTTCAATAAATGCCAATGCCCTATCCGCAGTATAAATAGCTCCCGGTTCATGTCCTCATCGTCCAGCGATCGAACAGTCCAATACAGATGCATGGAGGAAGCTTGGAGATCGAAATACATAAATAACCGCATACTGACGTAACACTGATCATGCATACATATTTCATGATTATATTTCCGGGAAGCGAATATTAATTTCGGAAATAAATGTTATTTTGCGAACTTCCTATAGCGGAGGATTTTCGGATTGTTAATTATTCAATACTACGAGAATTTTCACTATAAATCTGAACTGTACTGTCTAAATAGCCAGATATATCATTTGAAGTCAACAATGTTTTGACTACGTCCAGATAAGTACAAGATTCATCCCTCTAAGGAATTTATGTCGATCGAAAGATATTTTAACAGAAAATGAGGACCTTTCAAGGGTACAAGAAACACGTACAATTTGTAAGTAAACGTTGATTTCATTATTTCTACATATCCTCAATTATAGAACTCCACCATCTTTCATAAATTTTATAAAATAAGTGTGTAGCTTAATTAAATCATTATTAATATTTAAAGCATTCACTTTATGGTCAAACATTTTAATAAATGTTATTAAATATTTGTATATAACCACTTACCGACTTTTCTATTTCTACCGGCTTCGATGCGACATGCAAACCATGTTGGTTTAATTGGTGTCCTGACGAAGAGACGGGTACGTCTCAAAACCGGTAGACATAGAAAAGTCGGTAAGTGGTTATATTCAAATATTTAATAACGTTCATTATTAAATCAATTTGAGTAATAATAAAGATTGAGTTGAATGTAAGACTAACTGTTTTTTAAAGAAAAGAAAAGAGAAAATATGAAAATATAAGAAGTAATAAAATAAACGCAAATTAATTTACAAACATAAAACTAAAGAATAGACATTTGATTTTAGAAACACAGCAATATTTTTTTTGTAATCATTTACTAGAATTTGTGTATTATTAACATGAATAAGTTATATAGAGCCATTTTAGTAATATCATACCTCAAGGGCTAAATTACACTTACACTTAATATTTTCAATCACAAGCTACGGATTTTTTCTAATGATCTAGAGAACAGGTGGGTTTTAAGATTTTTTGAAACATTCTTCACATGGCCTTGCTTATAAGCCTGGCATAAAGTTACGCCTAGGCATAGTGGTAAAATACGGATGGGAATACCATCCTAATTTTACTACTATAATAAGGATGGTATTCCCATCCGATTTATACCACTATAATTAGGCGTAACTTTATGCCAAGTTTATGAATAAGGCCCTTACAGTTTCACTGCATGCCATAGGGCGTGCAACCGCAAATGCGCGTCTATCGAATTTAGTGCGCTGGTACGCTAACGTTTCCTCTCGTCATAGCTGAGCTGATTTAAGCGTAAGACGTCTTTCAGCTAGTTCGTCTAGAATGCATAGTTCTTTTAGATATTCCGGAGCAGGGTTGTGCTGTGACTTATATCATATATAAGCCAACAGAGTTTGTATTTCACCCTTTAAACATTTGGACGCTCGAAAACATTGTTGAATAATGTTGATAATGCCGACCGGTGACGTCACAAGAGCCGTTATCCTGAAATAGACGATGGCCGAAGAGAAGTAGGTCGGCGATACTTTCTGCATTTTATAACTTACGATCGTGTGTTATGATTGTAAGTTTAAAAAAAATAAGTATTTCCACTCGAGATGCGCGTAGGTGGCAGATATTGGGTGTTATAAACTAAAGAGTTGTTTCATAAACAAAACAAATTTTAAAATAAGAGCGTATATTATATGGAACAGAACGAATCATACGACCTAAAAATCAATTGAAAAAAATAATTAGATACAGCATTTTATTCATTATTATTCAGTGACATTCAAAATAACAATACGCGCAACTGCAAAAAATATATTTATTGATGTATCTTTTCTCGCACAACAGACTGATACGTAGAGAATTATTCCATATTCCTTTATCAAAGAAGTTATGAGTAAATCTATATCAAAATACCTAAAGTATGCGTTTAAAAATAATATTTACAATAATTCTGTGTCTTGGGTCTAAAAGGGCCAATGTCGTTTTTTTTTTCTTGACAACCTTTTGTAGAGGATTGATGTCAATTAAAAAATACACATATTTAAACATTTATATACACATACATATGTGGTAATGTTTTATTATTGAAAATAGTTTCAAGCACCCCAGACAGTTGAATATAACGTCACAAAACAGCTGTAAAATTGCTCTGCCGTAATGTTGTAATTTACGAAATTGGCCCTTTTACCCAAGCCACAAAATTATCGCATAAATTAATTGTATGTTTATATTGCTTCGTTTACAAGTTTTAATTTTTTAGAGAAATATGCTCGTCTTCAGAAGAATTTAATTTAGATCTATCTTTAATGCTATTGAGTTACGCACACGTGAAAGGTATACATATAATTCGTCATGATCGTAAAACAACGGCGTAAGTGATTTTCTTCAACAATGTTTGATTATATCCAAATGCTTGCAGACTGGCTGGTTTTCCTCCCTAGGGAGTTGTTCGTATTTAAATTTATTTCAACAGAGAGGGAAAAAGTTTTCGAGAAGGGAATATGGAAGTCTAGGCATTTACAGGGCTTATGACCTGTCATTGGCTGGTTTAGGTTTCAGCTCTTTTACTTCACAAGAGTCAACAGATGGAAGAGTTGAGGAAATGTGGATGTTCAAACATGGGCAGAATGGTGAATGTTACACAGTGTGTAAAGTGGCCACTTAAACCAGCCAATGACAGGTCATAAGCCCTGTAAATGCCTAGACTTCCATATTCCCTTCTCGAAAACTTTTTCCCTCTCTGTTGAAATAAATTTAGATTTTCTTCAACTTTACATGGGAGCAGTTTAATTAATTTTTTTTGACACTTTATGTCACAACTTGATAAATGCAAAACTATTACTAGAGAACTTTTTAAACAAACTAAGCAATTAAATAAAACTGAACTCTTTCAACTAGAATCATTAAAGTTTATCCATAAATTAGCCACTAATGTAATTGTAGACGAAGAACTAAAACTAGTAAAAAATTGTAGTCAACATGGACATAATACGAGAATATCAGACAAATACCATATACAACTTTTTAAAACAAGACAAGGACAATCAAGACTAATGAACCAGGGACTGAAATTATATAATAAACTACCAGACAAAACTAAACAAAAGACTCAGACAAACTTTTCAAAAGACGTAAAAAATATTATCTTGAACAACAGAGTATAAATTAAAAATGTATATATTATTTTATGTAATATGAATGTAATAATCCGTAAGGGTTTATAAATAAATTTTCAAATAAAAAAAAAAATATAAATAAAAAAAAATATATAAATAAAAAAAATATAATTTGATACTTGGGTTAGTTATATATGTTTTATTGTTTTCAAACCTGATATACACGGTTTTTCAGGGTCAGATCGCGAAACTTCAGAGGAACATTCTTCACTATAACCTTTTACAAAAATCCTAATATTTTTTTTCCAAAAAGTCGTTCAAAAAAATTATATATGATCTCAAAATGTAGTAAATCCTTAATTTCTCAGACAAGCAGTCCCTCCACAAACCCCACCCATTTCGTACCCAGCCGCTTCACTTGTCCGCCTCTGGTGCTATCGCTTCATTAGTCAAATACGTTTTTATTTTAACTTTTTTTTTGTTGAGGAGGGGTAGGGGTTTGCGGAAGGGATAATAGTTCGAGAAATTAAAGATTGACCTCATTTTGAGATTTTTTAAAAATTACTTTTTGGAAAAAAAATATTAGGCTTTTTTTAAAAGCTTACCGTAAGGGACGTTCCTCTGAAGTTTCGCGGTTTGACCCTGAAAAACCATGTATAAAGTCTTTATATAACCTTTTCAAGATCAAATATAAAAGAAAGTCAACGTCGCATTTATCACGCATTTGTCGTTGTTCTACGATCACGAAGAATTAATTAATGTATTTATTCATAGTTAATGTCGTGCACAGAACGCTATTTTGATATAATATATAAAAAAAATATTACGAAACACAATAAATTATACAGTACAAATTTCCAACAAGGACAAGATGTAATAAGAATACCTACATACTTGTATGCCATCATTTTTGTATGTGTTATTACTGTTTTGTGTTTGGAGTGTGCGTATGTGGAGTGTGATATGTAAAATGTGGTGTGTATGTGTGCTATGGGAGTAGACATAGTTTGGAATGGTTAATTTAATCTATGAGACTCGGCTTCTGTTAATGGCATAGAACTGAGTCGTTGAACAAGTTTAAATCGTACATCTTCTCACATTAAAAAAAGTACTGAATGTTCCTTTCTAATAGAGAATTTTGAGCTGCTCTGGTGTCGCATTTGGTGGTGTTCAATGTCGAATGTGACGAAAAAGAGTATTGAAATTTATTTCAGACAGCAAATCGGCACAATCGATCCGATGAATAATATAAATTAACATAATTAACATTCAGAATTTCATGAATTATAAGGGCGGTGGTAAATGTAAGAATGGATTGCTTCAAGGATAAAATATATATTGAAATTGCATGTAGAGTCTGCCGAATTCTAAAGGAATTTAGAATGTCTGAACGACTGATTGCAGATCAAATACTCTGATTGAAATTCGGATAATATACAACGGACAATGCCACTAAAAACTGTAAACAAAACACCTTTCAAATGTCTTTCTCGATACAGTTTATTATATACGGGATATTTGTAGCTGTTTAGTTAAAAGGAACAAAAAATAACTGAAATACAACTAATTATTTCATGTCAGAAATCGTACCCGAGACCTCTTGCATGGGGGGCACACGAGGCCGACTATATTTAATATAACTGAATATAACAAATATACATAAAAATAATAATTATCTCCGAGAGATGAGACATTTTCCTGTCGGTAAGTTTTATGTTTCGGAAAGTGAGCTAATTATTTTTCTTTTGTACTCTTTTCTGTAGGAATGCATTAACTGAGCTGTCTTTGGACACGTAATTGTTAACCAAGCATTATTGGCATTGGTAAAAAGTCTGTGTGAGTTCTGTAATTTCTAACACAAAATAAAGTGACGAGTCACGAGCGGCGTAATTTGAAACATTGATGTTAATTTGAGATGTAATATATAATATATTGAGGATGCATCTTACCGGATTAAATTGTATGTAATACCATTAATACAACCAAAGTTCTCCTGTTTTCGAGGATAAAAATATGAAAATATGCCAGCCGATCGCAAAGTATTAATAAACCCCCCAATGCCTATTTTTTTTAATTCTGACTAAAAACATATTTTTACATTTGTTTTTTATGCAAATACTGGTTTTTTTTTTTTTTCAGTTTTAACTTCATTTTTAGGTATGTGGACAATGTGCTACATCGGGCATTGAAAGTTTAAAAATACAAGAGTATAAGGAAAACAAGAAATACCGATTCTTATGCACATCTTTTTATATCATAATGAAAGTTGCGGAAACAATTGTAACTTCAAATCTCTAAAAAAAAACAAAGAAATCGCCATTTAAACTTTAGCTTTTGACAGAATACGTGCAACTGACTTTTTTCTTCAAATTTTATTGAAAAATTTTACCCTGGCGGCGATTAAAAAAATTAATTATAATGTGTATGTCTACAATGCAATAAACTGTTTTTATTTTTTATTTTTTATATGTAGTTGCATTATTCTTTTACTTTTATTTTGTAATGTACAAGGTTAATATATACTTCAAAGCGATAGTTATTTATTTGTTTACTTAAAAATATTTACTTTAATGAAAAACATTATTTCGTTATTTTATGTAAGGATCGGTAAGATGTTTCGGCTGTGACCTGTTTCAAGAGGAAAGCACAGAAAACTCGTCAGAAGAAGGCGGACCGTTGTTATTCGTCAACAGATCTTCCGATCCACCTGAACAGTGTTCGGCATTTGGTGTCCTGCTATCATTGATACCTTTTATTGCCTTCACTATATCTGTCATGTATAATGATACCTCTCTTGACAGGTCCA